>NC_084575.2:10033066-10093066 GCF_033978685.3 Nerophis lumbriciformis | reverse complement strand
CGCACGAGAAATGTTGCCAAAAATGTATTATTTGCACAGCTATGTTATTTATTTTACGTAGAAATAATACTTTTCTGTTTTATTTATGTTATGTAATTCTGTACTACTTAAGCAGTTTATTTTCTGTGCTGTTAATACCCATCTTGACTAACTGGGTTATTAATCAAATCAAATCAAATCAACTTTATTTATAAAGCACATTTAAAATTTACCACAGGGGTAGCCAAAGTGCTGTACAATGAACAGGTTAAAAGATAAAACGAGTACCGAGCAAACACAACACAACACGATAAAAAATAAATAATTAAAATAGAATTAATAAAAATATAAAAACATAAAAACAGGATCACAGCAGGTGTATTATGGGGCGCCATTGCAGGATGGATATCACTCAGTGTTAAAAGCCATGGAATAAAAGTATGTTTTTAAGAGAGATTTAAAAACAGGAAGAGAGGAGGCTTGTCTAACACTCAGGGGTAGGTCGTTCCAGAGCTTGGGAGCAGCAACGGCGAAAGCTCTGTCACCTCTAAGCTTCAGCCTTGTGTCAGGGACCGTCAACAGCAGCTGATCGGCTGATCTTAAGGATCGGGTGGGGCAGTAAGGCTGAAGGAGGTCGGAGAGATAGGTTGGCGCGAGGTTGTTTAGACATTTAAAAACAAATAAAAGGAGTTTAAAATTGATTCGGTAACGCACAGGGAGCCAGTGAAGGGACGCTAAAATAGGGGTGATGTGCTCACGTCTGCGGGTCTGTGTTAGCAGACGAGCAGCAGAGTTCTGCACGAGCTGCAGGCGGGCGAGGGAGGCCTGGCTAATGCCTACATACAGGGCATTACAATAATCAAGACGAGTCGAGATAAAGGCGTGGATTAATTTCTCAAGATCATGTCTTGATAGAAGCGGTTTCACTTTTGCTATTTGGCGTAATTGATAAAAGCTTTTTTGAACGACGCTGCTGATTTGTTTTTCGAATTTAAAATCTGAGTCAAACTTTACCCCCAGGTTTGTGACAGAGTCGCTGAGATACGGGGTCAGAGTGCCGAGGTCAACGTTGGGGGAGGGAGAGCGACTTGGACCGAACAACATAACTTCTGTTTTATCTTCATTTAGGCTCAGGAAGTTAGCTGAAAGCCAGACTTTGATGTCGTGCAGGCAGTCAATAAGACGTTGAACCGTGTTATTTTGTGCCATGGGAAAATAAATCTGGCAATCATCGGCATAAAAATGAAATGCAATACTGTACTTCCTAAAAATAGAACCAAGGGGGAGAAGGTAAAGCGCAAATAAAATTGGGGCAAGGATTGAGCCCTGGGGGACCCCATGTGGTAAAGGAGCTGTGGACGACATAAAACTGTCTACTTTTAGACAAAAACTCCTGTCGGTTAGGTACGACTAGGGCTGCAGCTAACGATTATTTTTCTATCGATTAATCTATAGATTATTTTTTCGATTAATCGGTTAATCTATAGATTATTTTTTCGATTAATCTATAGATTATTTTTCCTTTTACCGATTATTTTTTTTATTTAAAATGAAGAGGAAAAAATAAATGTAGGCCAGTTTTTTCAAAAGGCATGGCTTTTATTTACAAAAAAAAAAGTATGGCCACTCAGTCAACATTGACAACAACATGACAAAATATTCTGTAACAATGTAAACATTTAAAACTTTTAACATTTAACAAAATTAAAAGTAGCTTATTTGCTTTTTAATGTGCAAATATAAAAGTAAACATCCAGTGCAAATCTTAATATTCTGGAATAGTATAAGCATTTAAAAAGTAAAAGTATTGCTTATTTTGCTTTAAAATGTGCAAAAATAAAGATAAACATCCAATACAAAAAAGTGCAAAACGGAAATATTCTGTAACAAGTGTAAACATTTCAACAAAAGTAAAAGTATTGCTTATTTGCTAAAATGTGCAAAAATAAAGCTAAACATCCAATACAAAAAAGTGTACAGTGTAAACATTTCAACAAAAGTAAAAGTATTGCTTATTTTGCTTAATAACACAACAATGATAGTATGATTAAAGTGAAAGTTAATTGTTGGTTTGTACATAGTATATGTAACTGTTAATGTTGTAAAAGGTATTTGCACAACTAATTAACGTTAGCGTTTGTGACACGTCTTGTGCCGTGGGGTTCTTTCAGGACCGACAGACTGAACGCCAGACGGCTTTGCCAGGTTTACAATCTTTTAATTTTACACAAAGTCTTTTCTCTTCCAACTCTTTTCTCTTTCTTTCCTCGCTTTTCAGCTCCTCTTCCTCGCTCGCTCGTCGTCCCCTGTCTCTTGCGGCGTCGCTCCCGGCGCGCCCCGCCCCGCCTCGCCGCTCGCTTGCCGCCGCCGCCTCTCCACAGCGTTAAAGAGGAGCGCGTCTTTGTAAACACTGAACAGGCACGCCAAACGCGCCTCTCAGAGCAAACGGTGCTTTAGTTTATGAATTTACAACGCAGATACAAATGACACATTCATGTTTTTGTGTAATAATGACAACGTATACGCACGCGGACGATTGACTTGTTGATGGTGATGGCAAGAACGCTGTCGGGGGTTTTCTTTTCAAATGTTCGTTCATAGCCGTTGTGCTGCTATGATAGGCCATTTCCGCTCGACACAGTGTGCATACAACAACATTATTAGGCCGTTTATTGAAATACTCCGACACTTTTGACGACTTTTGGCGTGCTTTTTTCCCCTCGCTCGCATCGTCTGCTTTGCGCTCCGCCATGACAGTAGTGTGACGTAAATATGCGACGCGCCGACGCACAAAAACGGCGTCGACGTATTTACGTAACCGATGACGTCGACTACGTCGACGCGTCGTTTCAGCCTTAGGTACGACCGGAACCAGTTGAGGGCGGCGCCCTTAATGCCCACACAGTTCTCAAGACGAGTGATTAAGGTGGCGTGGTCGACGGTGTCGAACGCAGCAGACAGATCTAAAAGCACCAGGACAACATATTTACCAGAATCAGTGGACAGGAGGATATCGTTAAAAACTTTTAGAAGCGCTGACTCTGTGCTGTGGAGGGCTTTAAAACCGGACTGGAACAGCTCAGTGATACCATTATCCTCTAAGAAGGGCAACAACTGACTGTAGACAACCTTCTCTAATATTTTGGAAATGTATGGAAGATTAGAGATAGGTCTGAGGTTAGAGAGGAGAGAGGGGTCGAGGCTGGGTTTTTTAAGTAGAGGTCGTACCACTGCATGTTTAAACTCTACTGGAACTATTCCAGAAGAGAGGCTACTATTGATAATGTTAAGGACACTTGATCCAATAGTAGCAAGTACCTCCTTAAACAGGCGAGGTGGGAGGGCATCTGCAGGAGAACCAGAGGGCTTCATATGACTAACTGTATTAATACAAGTGTTTACAGTACAGTTGTCATTCACTTCAATTTCAGTGAATATTGTTCAAAAATGAATATCTTTATATGTATACTTTCACTAGAAATTATATCGAGATATATTTCGAATATTGAGTTTAAGTAAAAATATATCGAGATATACTTTTTCGTCCATATCGCCCAGCCCTATAACAAACACACAAACCAACCCCGGTGAAAAAAATAAAATCTTTAGGTAGGTAAGAAAGTCTGCGTTCTGCAAAGCACAGTGCACCATTTTTGTCTCGAGTGTTTCCAAGGCGACACATAGCTAGCTGGTCACCACACACCACACAGAGGGAAATCACACCCAAAAAAAGTACACCGCGGGAAATAAGAGTAAACTCAAAAGCTACATTATAAATCTCCAATGCATCCATCTATTTACTACTGGGTGTATGCACTTCAACCAATAAGGGGAAAACAAATCCAACCGAGGTACTTATCATTCAATCAAACAATCAATCAAATTTTACTTATATAGCCCTAAATCACGAGTGTCTCAAAGGGCTGCACAAGCCATAACGACGTCCTCGGCTCAGATCCCACATCACGGCAAGAAAAAACTCAACCCAATGGGATGACATTGGGTTGAGTATATATTATAATGTGATTCTGTACCGTTTCACCTGTGCTTTTATGCATTTATGTCCATCAAACGTTGGATATTTAGTTTGATAACATATAATAACATGAACAGAAAATTAAATGGTCTAATTTTTTCCGTTTCAAAGACCTATTATATCAAAAGGAATAACCTTGTGGGTGCATATTACTTCGTGAGCCACATGGAAGTATGACAGTTGTTGATAATACATGAATACACTGTCAACTAAAACAGAGTATTACTATCTTTGCATGGGCAGAAGTGTCCATGGTATGGATCTCATTTGATGACGCAAGCGCTAATAAAACAGTTTTGTTATGCCGCTGTGCCTTGAGACACGTGGACGATTCTTTATTGTCGTCTCTAAGAGGAAGAGGTCTCCCAAAGAGGTCACTACCCTTGAATTTGTTTAATCTTGTTAATGCTTTTCATCAGAGCCCCTGATGCACTTAATCAGTGGCCACTCGTGGCGATTTAATGCACTTAATTCATTGTAGTAGCGTTGCCCTTGAAGTGCAGGCGACAGCAGATTGACACCATTTAGATTTATGGAACCATTTTACCCTTTTGTTGGGCGTGTCCCTGCGTTGGACCCCTGCACCTCCTTGACAATGTCCACCGTTGGTTCCATACAGGAAGTAGCGACATTTTGATTCGTTACTTTGAGCCAGACAATAGAACAATAGCTCTTTATCAGCTTCTTATCAACACGGATTAAATGCCAGGAAGTTGTGTTTTTTGCCATTCAAGACTGTTTGAATACAGAAGACTTCGATCTTCTCCTACTGTAAGCATGCAACCAAACACACAACAGTCTTTGTGATTCAAGGACACAAAAGTCCATCCATATTTAACCGCTTGTCCCTCTCGGGTACGCGGGAGCGTGTGCTGGAGTTTATCCCAGTTGCATCATGTAGAAAATATTGTGGAACAATAATTTGTTTTTGCTTAGATTAAATTACCAATGTGGACACTACCTGTTTTGCTTGATGTTTTTAACTAGTCTTGATCACACATGTCATCAAGGTGCGTAGCCCATTTTGTGGTATTTTGGATAAACACCTTAAAGTTAAAGAAGGTCTTTTGTAGAACTGTGCGATACATCCATCCATCCATCCATTTTCTACCGCTTGTTCCCTTCGGGGTGGCGGGGGGCGCTGGAGCCTATCTCAGCTACAATCGGACGGAAGGCGGGGTACACCCTGGACAAGTCGCCACCTCATCGCATGGCCAACACAGATAGACAGACAACATTCACACTCACGTTCACACACTTGGGCCAATTTAGTGTTGCCAATCAACCTATCCCCAGGTGCATGTCTTTGGAGGTGGGAGGAAGCCGGAGTACCCGGAGGGAACCCACCCAGTCACGGGGAGAACATGCAAACTCCACACAGAAAGATCCCGAGCCCGGGATTGAACCCCAGACTACTCAGGACCTTCGTATTGTGAGGCAGATGCACTAACCCCTCTTCCACCGTGCTGCAACTAAATTGTTTTAGGGGCCACATTTTCTTAAAGGGGAACATTATCACCAGACCTATGTAAGCGTCAATATATACCTTGATGTTGCAGAAAAAAGACCATATATTTTTTTAACCCATTTCCGAACTCTAAATGGGTGAATTTTGGCGAATTAAACGCCTTTCTATTATTCGCTCTCGGAGCGATGACGTCACAACGTGACGTCACATCGGGAAGCAATCCGCCATTTTCTCAAACACATTACAAACACCGAATATGTTATTTTCCGTTTTTTCGACTGTTTTCCGTACCTTGGAGACATCATGCCTCGTCGGTGTGTTGTCGGAGGGTGTAACAACACGAACAGGGACGGATTCAAGTTGCACCAGTGGCCCAAAGATGCGAAAGTGGCAAGAAATTGGACGAAATTTGTTCAAAATACGAGGGTGAGGGGAAAGCCGACGAAAATGGTCAGTCGTTTGTTCCGCACACTTTACCGACGAAAGCTATGCTACGACAGAGATGGCAAGAATGTGTGGATATCCTGCGACACTCAAAGCAGATGCATTTCCAACGATAAAGTCAAAGAAATCTGCCGCCAGACCCCCATTGAATCTGCCGGAGTGTGTGAGCTATTCAGGGACACAGGACCTCGGTAGCACGGCAAGCAATGGCGGCAGTTTGTTCCCGCAGGCGAGCGAGCTAAACCCCCTGGATGTCTTGGCTCACACCGCTTCTACCGTCCCTTATGCCACCGAAGATGATCAAGAGAAGAATATCGACACTAGCTTCCCTGGCCTGCTGACATCAACTCCAAAACGGGACAGATCAGCTTTCAGGAAAAGAGAGCGGATGAGGGTATGTCTACAGAATATATTAATTGATGAAAACTTTATTCATTACTCACGGTTTTACGTAAATTATTATACATAAACTGTGTTTACCAATAATTTAGCTTAAAAACATTACAACACTTAAAAACAAACACATACCAATCGTTAGTTAGAAGGCGATCGCCGAATTCGTTCTCGCTTTCTCCCGTGTCGCTGGCTGTCGTGTCGTTTTCGTCGGTTTCGCTTGCATACGGTTCAAACCGATATGGCTCAATAGCTTCAGTTTCTTCTTCAATCTCGCTTAAGCCGCTGAAATCCGAGTCTGAATCCGAGCTAATGTCGCTACCTTGCTGTTCTATCCGCCATGTTTGTTTGTATTGGCATCACTATGTGCCGTCACAGGAAAATGGATGGGTGTTTATAACGATGGTTAAAATCAGGCACTTTGAAGCTTTTTTTAGGGATATTGCGTGATGGGTACAATTTTGAAAAAAACTTCGAAAAATAAAATAAGCCACTGGGAACTGAATTTTAATGGTTTTAACCCTTCTGAAATTGTGATAATGTTCCCCTTTAAACCTAAGCAAGGGCGGCCAAATTTCTCCCTTTACAATTATTCGGGTGCGGGTACTAGACCGGCCTGCCTGTAGTCCAGACCTGTCTCCCATTGAAAATGTGTGGCGCGTTATGAAGCCTAAAATGCGACAACCGACACCCCGGACTGTTGAACAACTTAAGCTGTATATTAAGCAAGAATGGGAAATAATTCCACCTGAAAAGCTTCAAAAATTGGTCTCCTCAGTTTCCAAACATGTTGTTAAAAGGAAAGGCCATGTAACACAGTGGTAAAAATGCCTCCGTGCCAACTTTTTTGCAATGTGTTGCTGCCATTAAATTCTAAGTTAGTGATTATTTGCAGAAAAAAAAAGTAGTTTCTCAGTTCGAACAATAAATATCTTGTCTTTGCAGTCTATTTAATTGAATATAGGTTGAAAAGGATTTGCAAATCAGAATCATAAATACTTTAATAATCCCCGAGGGGAAATGAACATTTTCAGCACAATCTTATTCAAAAGCAGACAAACATTACAGGGAGACAGAACAGGATCGCTGACGGGTCTGCCAACTTCCGGCAATCATTGTATTCTGTTTTTTTTTTTTACAAATTACACAACGTGCCAACTTCACTGGTTTTGGGTTTTGTATTTGAATTGACAGTTGATTCACAGTCCTACTATCTTGTCAACGAGGCTTGCGATTGTGCACACTCAGGAAAACACTGCCCCAAGCGTTTTGGCTGAGAATTGCAAGTCATGTGCTCAACCTCCACCAAAGAGCGATAACCAGATCAAAGTGCCATTAGAAGGTGGCGTTGTGACTACGCTATGGCGTAATGTAGCCTTAAGGTGTTTTTAGCCAATCAGAAGCCTGAAGAAATATCTGTTTGTGGGGTGAAAATCCCAATAGAAACATTATCTTGAAGCAGAATCACACTTTGAACAACAATGTGCATGTTTTGTTTAAATTAGGAAAATATTACAATCGTGTCAACGTAATGCATTTGAAACAGGTAATGTCTGTTTATGTATTGTTTATGTTTATGTTTGTGTTTTGTATCAGGGACTGACAAGTAAATCTTCACAATATAGGATTAAAACGGCATATACAAATGTAACATTGAAGCTCTGTCAGGGCTTGATGGTCTTCCTCAGTGCTGGCCAAGATAAACACAAAGACAACATGTCCGGCAGACCATCAAGTGGTGTTTACAGGTCGCTGTAATCCACCGATCCCGTGAGTCGATGAGCAAGTCGCTCTGGGCCGTTGGGGAGCGATTGACGCTCTGATTAATTGATTTTCAGTGAGAGGTGGTGGCAGCAGGCAGGTGGTGGAGGTGTGATGCAACCTGATGAGCGGCAGCGAGGCAGTGAAGCTGCGGTTATTACACTTGTCCTTTTTTTAGTTATAATTTTACACGTATCATACATAATTGAAGGTATGAACATTTCATACCACAATTATCATTATGATCACGGTATTGCTCAATGTGCTCGAAAAGTACCTATAGACACACTGAAATCTTTTAACCAAGTTTTATTTCTCAATAAATAAAAAATAAACAGACACAATATACGTTTTTGACCAAAAAAAAAACATACATTGTTCTGGCTTCTTGTGAGCCATATTATGTTGTTTCAGTGTTTAAATATGTTTGTCTTCTTGTCAATTTGTCAAAGTTTTAGTGTTTAAAACGAGGGTTGTATGTCCGGTTTATGTGACATCATGTTAGGTCAATTCCTGTTGTAGACACGTCCATGTATAGATATTCATATTTATTATTACTGACAGGATGCAATGCGTCTCCCATAACAATGTGACCTCGGACTATGTTAAGGTAACGTGCGGAGTTCCTCAGGGTTCGGTTCTTGGCCCTGCACTCTTTAGTATTTACATGTTGCCGCTAGGCGACATCATACGCAAATACGGTGTTAGCTTTCATTGTTATGCTGATGACACCCAACTCTACATGCCCCTAAAGCTGACCAACACGCCGGATTGTAGTCAGCTGGAGGCGTGTCTTAATGAAATTAAACAATGGATGTCCGCTAACTTCTTGCAACTCAACGCCAAGAAAACGGAAATGCTGATTATCGGTCCTGCTAAACACCGACATTTATTTAATAATACCACCTTAACATTTGACAACCAAACAATTACACAAGGCGAATCAGTAAAGAATCTGGGTGTTATCTTCGACCCAACTCTCTCGTTTGAATCACACATTAAGAGTGTTACTAAAACGGCCTTCTTTCATCTCCGTAATATCGCTAAAATTCGTTCTATTTTATCCACTAGCGACGCTGAGATCATTATTCATGCGTTCGTTACGTCTCGTCTCGACTACTGTAACGTATTATTTTCGGGTCTCCCTATGTCTAGCATTAAAAAATTACAGTTGGTACAAAATGCGGCTGCTAGACTTTTGACAAGAACAAGAAAGTTTGATCATATTACGCCTATACTGGCTCACCTGCACTGGCTTCCTGTGCACTTAAGAAGTGACTTTAAGGTTTTACTACTTACGTATAAAATACTACACGGTCTAGCTCCGTCCTATCATGTCGATTGCATTGTACCATATGTCCCGGCAAGAAATCTGCGTTCAAAGAACTCCGGCTTATTAGTGATTCCCAGAGCCCAAAAAAAGTCTGCGGGCTATAGAGCGTTTTCTATTCGGGCTCCAGTACTATGGAATGCCCTCCCGGTAACAATTAGAGATGCTACCTCAGTAGAAGCATTTAAGTCCCATCTTAAAACTCATTTGTATACTCTAGCCTTTAAATAGCCCCCCTGTTAGACCAGTTGATCTGCCGTTTCTTTTCTTTTCTCCTCTGCTCCCCTTTTCCTTGAGGGGGGGGGGGGGGGCACAGGTCCGGTGGCCATGGATGAAGTGCTGGCTGTCCAGAGTCGGGACCCAGGGTGGACCGCTCGCCTGTGCATCGGCTGGGAACATCTCTGCGCTGCTGACCCGTCTCCGCTCGGGATGGTGTCCTGCTGGCCCCACTATGGACTGGACTCTTACTATTATGTTGGATCCACTATGGACTGGACTCTCACAATATTATGTCAGACCCACTCGACATCCATTGCTTTCGGTCTCCCCTAGAGGGGGGGGGTTACCCACATATGCGGTCCTCTCCAAGGTTTCTCATAGTCATTCACATCGACGTCCCACTGGGGTGAGTTTTTCCTTGCCCGTGTGTGGGCTTTGTGCCGAGGATGTCGTTGTGGCTTGTGCAGCCCTTTGAGACACTTGTGATTTAGGGCTATATAAATAAACATTGATTGATTGATTGATTGATTATGTTTTAAGAGAGTACAGCCTGTCGGTTCAATGTACTCAATTAAATATCTTTGATATTTTTCGGACCATAAGGCACACCGGATTATAAGGCGCACATGTATGTTTGACTGCCATCTACTGTTTACACCTATCATTTCACATTGTACCACATACAATTGGTGCGAGGTCAGAAAGCACAACCGGTTTGTTTTAAAAACTTTGTTTAGTAGGACAAATTAACTATTTTCTGTTGCTTCCTTTTGTATCCATCTTTTATGACTGAACTGCCAGTGAGTATTCTGTGAAATCTTTGATGCTTCTCTGCATATCGAGCACAGGGGGAGGAGCGATCGCATGATTTATATGTTCAGGTTCATCTGAGCGTGTGTCTCAAGGGTTTTAACTTTTTGAATTATTTTGGAATCCTTCTATTAATACATAAAATGCCCTGGTTATCGTCTGTAAGTAAGGAAGAGCAGTCACATTACAGTCATTCAACACACTAAGTGTGGGCACCCCCAAAGCTGGGAACCTCGGGGACACAGACGATTAAGCTATCAGTTCAACACAACTGTTAGCAATTTTGCACACATCCTAGAAACGATTCAACGGGGTCTTCTGACATGTGTCCAAAAATACAGCTTATAGAACACCTTGCAAGTGTTGCTGTTCTCAGCTTGCAAGATGGTGACAGGCTCACATGAGATTTTAATGAGAAGACCTTATCCACTTTTTCACCCAAATAGACAGTCTAATGAGCAAAATGACTGCACCTACTTTGCCCTTCCTTCCATTTTGCCAGCTTTGTTATTCAAGATCCCCTGATGATTCTCAAGCTAAATTGTTTTCTTTTTGCATGGTGGTCCAAGGCCGGGATACTCACAATGCCCACGAGGGTGTGTTAGATTTAGGCGTGTTTAAAGTTGGTGCAGCTTTGACTGTTTCGAGATCTCGTCTGAATGTCTCTCTAGGAAGTTGCCTTTCAGTTTCCCAGCCAACATCTTATCACTGTTGAATGCTTGCACTTGTTGTCAATTAAATTGATGAATTCAAAGCTAGGCAGGTCTCAGACTAGTAACAAACAAATCATGATAAGGTGTCAAGGTAATTGCTAAGGTACATTTCTAAATTAAATATTGGATTTCCCCCCCCCCAAGGAGCTGCTTTTAACAGCAGAATACTGGACTTAATTGTGCTGTAATATGGCTCCACGTCTTTGGCCCAAGGGCTTCTTGTACACTCTTTGCTGAACCTGCTTGTTTGCTTTTAGCTGTGTCGGCCGAAATATCTACATTGGGATTTGAATACTTGTTTTATTATTTCTGAGCTTGACGTGTCAGCCCCTAAGGCTCGTCTCCCTGCGCCTGATCTTTGCCTGATCTTGGCAACTCCTCATGTTGGCGGGGCTCTCTGGTGTGACTTGAACACTTCCGGGGATATCAAGTCGCCCACCTCAGGAATCAGAAACAGATGCGCTTTTTCACTGGCTGTACAGAGGCGCTTGTTTTTGTATCTTTTTTAGATCTAGTTGATAGGAATTTAACGATACATGCATTCTAGGTTTGTAACTATTACTGATATTGATGATAAACCGCAGTCAATGTGAGTATAACCATTTAAAATTGTGATTATCGTAAAACCATGATTGATTACTAAACTCTTATACACTCACAGTTTGTGCGATATACGGTAACGATATATATTGTTGGGAGACATAAAATTGTCTATCATACTGTAAAGGGCTGCAGCTAACGATTATTTTGATAGTCGATTAGTCAACAATCATCTTAACGATTAGTCGACTAATCAGATACTAAAGCGTGCACATATTTATTGGCTCTAATTTTTCCATTGACTTCTAGATGCAGCTTAAGTTATTTTAGGCATGTGCTTACGAACAACAAAAATGACTAATTCATTATTTAATATGTATTCATACTGTAACTGTGCTGCTAATTTAGCTGTTACAAAAATTTAAATGACTATTCAAATGTTGTCCATTTAAAAGACAGGAAAGGCAAAGTGTTAAAAAACAAATAACCTTGTTTATGTACCGTATTTTTCGGACTATAAGTCGCTCCGGAGTATACGTCGCACCGGCCGAAAATGCACAATAAAGAAGAAAAAAAACATATATAAGTCGCACTGGAGTATAAGTCGCATTTTTGGGGGAAATTTATTTGATAAAATCCAACACCAAGAATAGACATTAGAAAGGCAATTTGAAATAAATAAAGAATAGTGAACAACAGGCTGAATAAGTGTACGTTATATGAGTTGAGTTTGAGTTTGAGTTTATTTCGAACATGCAAGCATACAACATGATACATCACAATCTCCAGTTTCTCTTTTCAACATGTTCGAAAAGGAGTAGGAAGAAGCAGAGCTTATTTAATCCTACCCCTTTTCTTTTACATAACAGTTGCTAAAACTTTTGTTCACTTCCTGTTCTCAATTTATTCACAATATACCCCATAAGTAATCACAATAAAATAAGTAAATAAATAATAATTGGTGAAGTAAGTTAGATTTCATATGTTGAGATAAGTAAGATTATGTTGTGAGTGAAAGAATGAAAGAATGGATGAGTTAAATAAATTCAGAATGTTTATCATGGTTCTTCTTCTTTGTACTTTGTAAACACTTTAAGTTTGAAGAGCTTCTTGAAGTGGATCATATTAGTACATTGTTTGATTGCTTTGCTTAATCCATTCCATAATTTAATTCCACATACTGATATACTGAAGGTCTTAAGTGTTGTACGTGCATACAAATGTTTTAAATTACATTTCTCTCTAAGATTATATTTCTCCTCTTTTTTTGAGAAGAATTGTTGTATATTCTTGGGTAGCAGGTTATAGTTTGCTTTGTGTATAATTTTAGCTGTTTGCAAATTCACTATGTTGTAGAATTTCAGTATCTTTGATTCAATAAATAAAGGATTTGTGTGTTCTCTATATCCAACATTATGTATTATTCTAACTGATCTTTTTTGTAACACCGTTAATGAATGAAGTGTACTTTTGTAATTATTTCCCCACAGTAACTCAGATATGGTAACACTAGTGAGCAGTAGAGAATATGAAGTGATTTTTTGTCTAGAACATGTTTTGCTTTATTCATTATTGACGTGTTTCTTGCTACTTTATGTTGTATATTTTTTACGTGAGATTTCCAGTTCAATTTATCATCAATCATTATACCTAGAAATTTGGCTTCATTTACTCTTTCAATTTCTATTCCGTCTATTTGTATTTGTGTTTGACTTTCTCTTCTACTGTTACCAAATAGCATTATTTTAGTTTTACTGAGATTCAACGATAGTCTGTTTTTGTCAAACCATCTTTTTAATTTGTTAATTTCTTCTGTTATTATTTGTAGTATCTTCTGTGTGTTCTCTCCTGAACAAAACACTGTTGTATCATCCGCAAATAATACTAACTTTAAATCCTTTGTAACTTTACAAATGTCATTTATATATAGATTGAATAATTTAGGTCCTAGTATTGATCCCTGAGGTACACCACAGGATATATTTAGCGTTGTAGAGGTGTGTTCGCCTAGCTTCACGTATTGTTTCCTGTTCATTAGATAACTTCTTATCCAGTTTAAGACTAACCCTCTGATGCCATATCGTTCTAGTTTTTTGATTAAAATATTGTGATTAATTGTGTCAAATGCTTTAGTTAGATCCATAAAAACTGCTGCCGCACATTTTTTATTATCTATAGCATTGGTAATTTCTTCTGTAATTTCAATTAAAGCCATCGAAGTTGAAACATTAGCTCTGTATCCATATTGATTTTCTTCGAGTATTCTATTTTTTATTTATGAAACTCTCTAATCTGTTATTGAACAGTTTTTCAATGATTTTAGAAAATTGTGGAAGTAAGGAAACAGGTCTATAGTTTGTAAATTGATGTTTGTCGCCAGTCTTGTAAATTGGTGCAACTTTAGCTATTTTCATTTTGTTTGGAAATGTACCTGTTTGAAATGATAGGTTACTAATATACATTAATGGTCCTGAGATCTCTTCAATAACCTTTTTTATCGTTTCCATATCAATTTCGTTACAATCAGTTGAAGTCTTAGATTTACATTTTTTCACGATTGTAACTATTTCCTCCTGTGTCACATTACTGAGGAACATGGAGTTGGGATTTCGCTCTATGGTATCATTATAGTCCTCAATTGAAACTGGGTCTGGAATCCTTTCTTCCAATTTTGGTCCAATATTTACAAAATAATTATTGAAGCTTTCAACTACTTCCTTTATGTTGTCATTTTTTTTTTATTTCTGTCTAAGAAGTATTGAGGGTAGTCCCTCTTAGTGCCATTTTTAATAATGCTATTGAGGATGCCCCATGTTGCTCTCATATTAGTTTTGTTCTTGTCCAATAATTCACTGTAATATTATTTTCTACATAATCGTAGTATGTATGTTAACTTGTTTTTATACTTTTTGTACTTAATTTCTGCCTCTGTAGTTCTTTGTGCTATACATTTCCTATATAGTGTATTCTTCTTCTTACAAGCATTTTTGTAATCCTTTTGTCATCCATGGTTGATTATTATTATATTATTATTATATATGAGGCATAAATAACCAACTGAGAACGTGCCTGGTATGTTAAGGCAACACATCATGGTAAGAGTCATTCAAATAACTATATCATATAGAACATGTTATACGTTTACCAAACAATCTGTCACTCCCGATCGCTAAATCCGATGAAATCTTCCCCCTCGGTGTTGCTCCTGGTATGCGCCGCTAGCGTCCATTCTTTCTGCTGCTCGATCGCCGTTTTCTGGTGCATATTTCACTACGTCCAGCTTGTAATCTGCAGTATATGATTTCCTTTTCAGTGCCATTTCAGTTCAGTCCTTCTCAGTTTTTATAAGTTACCGCCAATGTTGCTGTGATCTATTTTAATAGCTCCGGCAGTAGCGTATAGCATATAGCAGTTAGCATTCCTCAACCCACAATGCACTTCTGCCATGACCCGACCCCGCCAAATTCTTATTGGTTGGCGTGTGAGTGACGATTGCTGACGTGTGTGTGACGATTGCGGACATTTTCTTCGTCGCTCACGCGAATGAGATAAATAAAATGATTTGATATTTTACGGTAATATGTTAATAATTTCACACATAAGTCGCTCTGGAGTATACGTCGCACCCACGGCCAAACTATGAAAAAAACCTCGACTTATAGTCCGAAAAATACGGTATTTAAAAAACAGTTAAAATAGCAGCAATGAAAACAAACAACAAAATCTAACTTCCTCTAAAAGAAAAGCATTTTGTGATGTTTAAAAAAGCTGCACACTGGTATATTGACTATTGATTAACTCTTGGTAGTTTCAGCACTCTAATAGACTCAATGTGTAGAATTATAGCTTTAATTAATCATTCAAATGTTGGCTATTTAATAGATTGTATGTTTAATCATACGACGCCTCCACGTTGGTGCCTGTCAGTCTCTCTTTGTGTGTGTTTGTGTGTTGGTTCGCGTTTGTTAAAGTGCCTGTTTTGACGACATTGCAAATAGACTCAATGTGTAGAATTCTATATTTGATTCATTCTTAAAATCTTGGCTATTAAATACAGGTAAAAGCCAGTAAATTAGAATATTTTGAAAAACTTGATTTATTTCAGTAATTGCATTCAAAAGGTGTAACTTGTACATTATATTTATTCATTGCACACAGACTGATGCATTCAAATGTTTATTTCATTTAATTTTGATGATTTGAAGTGGCAACAAATGAAAATCCAAAATTCCGTGTGTCACAAAATTAGAATATTACTTAAGGCTAATACAAAAAAGGGATTTTTAGAAATGTTGGCCAACTGAAAAGTATGAAAATGAAAAATATGAGCATGTACAATACTCAATACTTGGTTGGAGCTCCTTTTGCCTCAATTACTGCGTTAATGCGGCGTGGCATGGAGTCGATGAGTTTCTGGCACTGCTCAGGTGTTATGAGAGCCCAGGTTGCTCTGATAGTGGCCTTCAACTCTTCTGCGTTTTTGGGTCTGGCATTCTGCATCTTCCTTTTCACAATACCCCACAGATTTTCTATGGGGCTAAGGTCAGGGGAGTTGGCGGGCCAATTTAGAACAGAAATACCATGGTCCGTAAACCAGGCACGGGTAGATTTTGCGCTGTGTGCAGGCGCCAAGTCCTGTTGGAACTTGAAATCTCCATCTCCATAGAGCAGGTCAGCAGCAGGAAGCATGAAGTGCTCTAAAACTTGCTGGTAGACGGCTGCGTTGACCTGGATCTCAGGAAACAGAGTGGACCGACACCAGCAGATGACATGGCACCCCAAACCATCACTGATGGTGGAAACTTTACACTAGACTTCAGGCAACGTGGATCCTGTGCCTCTCCTGTCTTCCTCCAGACTCTGGGACCTCGATTTCCAAAGGAAATGCAAAATTTGCATGGTTGGGTGATGGTTTGGGGTGCCATGTCATCTGCTGGTGTCGGTCCACTCTGTTTCCTGAGATCCAGGGTCAACGCAGCCGTCTACCAGCAAGTTTTAGAGCACTTCATGCTTCCTGATGCTGACCTGCTCTATGGAGATGGAGATTTCAAGTTCCAACAGGACTTGGCGCCTGCACACAGCGCAAAATCTACCCGTGCCTGGTTTACGGACCATGGTATTTCTGTTCTAAATTGGCCCGCCAACTCCCCTGACCTTAGCCCCATAGAAAATCTGTGGGGTATTGTGAAAAGGAAGATGCAGAATGCCAGACCCAAAAACGCAGAAGAGTTGAAGGCCACTATCAGAGCAACCTGTGCTCTCATAACACCTGAGCAGTGCCAGAAACTCATCGACTCCATGCCACGCCGCATTAACGCAGTAATTGAGGCAAAAGGAGCTCCAACCAAGTATTGAGTATTGTACATGCTCATATTTTTCATTTTCATACTTTTCAGTTGGCCAACATTTCTAAAAATCCCTTTTTTGTATTAGCCTTAAGTAATATTCTAATTTTGTGACACACGGAATTTTGGATTTTCATTTGTTGCCACTTCAAATCATCAAAATTAAATGAAATAAACATTTGAATGCATCAGTCTGTGTGCAATGAATAAATATAATGTACAAGTTACACCTTTTGAATGCAATTACTGAAATAAATCAAGTTTTTCAAAATATTCTAATTTACTGGCTTTTACCTGTATATTGTGTGTTTAATCTTATGATACCTCCGCATTAGTGCCTGTCTCTCTCTCTCTCTGTGTGCACGCTTGCACGGTTCACGTTTGTTCAAGGGCCATTTCTTCGGCACTGCAAATTGACGCTGCTGTAAGAAAGTACTTGAATTGATGTAGACAAAGTTTAGATGGCTTACTTTGGTTAAAATTATACATTTGTTTTTCACACAATTCTATCTCACTCTTGTTAGCTAGCCCGCAAGGTAGAAGTTAACACTCTCACCGAGGCTGAGGCTATGTCTTCACTAACCCCTTAAACAAATAATTATTTAGCCTGAGCCCCATTTCAGCCACACTAAACTATCGTTTAAGGTCCCCCTCCTCAGACATTTTTTTACACGGATAGGTGCGCCGTGTATTTCTTGAATCTCCGGCACTTAGCTTTGTATGGACTCATTGATCGTATACAAACTGAGTTGGGTGAAAACGCAATCACCAAGCTCAATAATAAAACTGTATTTTTGGGCAGGATTTCTGCGTTTATCAACAGGGATACACTTAAGACCCTTGCCGGTGCCCTCATACAGTGTCATTTTGACTACGCCTGAACCTCATGGTTCACCAGTATCCCCAAGCCACTAAAAACAAAACTGCAAACTTCCCAAAACAAGCTGGTGAGACTCCTGCTCAACCTCCCATACAGGACTCACCTAATTCAAGCCCACATTACCAAATTGGGATTGATTAGAGTTGAGGAAAGAGTACACCAAATCACAATGTGCCTGGTATTCAAAATACTCAGAGAAACTGTCCCCAAGGATCTGTCGAACAATTCACCAGAGTAAGTGATGCTCACAGGTACTACACGAGAGGGAGTTCCTCAGACCTCGTCCCCCCCAAATTCAAGACTCTCATGGGAAAAAATGCATTCTATTTTACCACCACACAGTGGAATGCACTACCAACAGACCTTAAAATTCGAAATTCCCTACTAAATTTTAAAACTGCCATAAAATCATGGCTCAGCTCAACCTCTACCTGATCTGAACCAAAATTGATCCCGAGCAACTTTCCGAAGCATCAAACAGGTTTATATGTGGTTATAGTGTATATATATATTTTCTCATTCTGTTTTGCACACTCTTGGAGTCAACATGAGCATAGTCATGTACATAGTGTAATTTTTTTGTATATATTGTTTTTCAAATCACCTGACATGTATACTGTGTACATAATTTATACATTTTTTAACACATTTTTTTTATATACATGTTACAGGTTATATATCTTTTATTATTGAATGTATCAAATGTGATGACTATTTAATGGACCACAATGGAAACAAGCCTTTTGGCTTTTTGTGCCGTCCATTTGCCTTTTTAAAGCATTACATGGATTCAATTCTTTAAGATGTCAATAAACTTCTCAATCAATCAATCAAGTTAGAAGAGGAAGTGACGCCAGAAAGACCGCGCCCCACACAAGACACTTGTGGAAATCACACATGAATACCTTAAGAGAAAGCGATTGCAGCTATTCTGGATACAACACTTTTCAGACGGCAAGAGAACTTTCAAATGTCCAGGTCAGCTGTGATTCTACTTACCGAAAAACTTCGTCCATTTGTCGAAGGAGAGTCAACGAGAATGCAGGCTCCCGTGGATGTGATAAAAAAAGGTAGCACGTGCTTTGTATTACCTGGCCGTCGAGGGGGTCCTAAACGACCATTGTGTATGTGTGGACAAGGATATGGTTAGTTGGGATTTACCCTGAAAAACCTTAGTGTAGAAGGGGCCTGAGACAGCGTGCTCCCTCCAAATGTCCGACATCATGTCTCTGCTTTAAATGCTCGCGTATCACAGATGTACTGCCATAAAAACAAGGTCCTCTTTGCAAAATGAGCAAGGTGTTCATGTTTTTAAAAAGAACAATAGGATATGTTCTCAGACCTTACATGTTGTCACTCGCAATGTTTTTGCGGACGACCCTTTTCCGCCCGGAAAAACACGAGTGATGACGTTACAACTATTGTCGACGAATATAATTGTCGGCGACTAATTGTTGCAGCCTTTGTACTGTAACTTTCTATTGTTTATGTCTTATTTGAACATTTAGGCTGTGGCTAATGTAACTGCAACAATGCTGTTACTTTCTTGTATCTTTTTTGTATCACTTGAAATAACTTTAATGTTTACGCTGAGAGCTGGTGGCACCATCCGTATCAACACTGTAGCAGACGGAAAGCACTATGGAAGCTAAACCAACTAATTCTGAAGAGTATTTGTTGCCAAAAAGAGGAAATAGGAACTTCTTTGTTTAGATTAAAACATTTAGACATGGACCAAACAACAATAATCTACCAAACATGTCGCCACAAGTCGTTAATAGCAGAGGTGTGGACTCGAGTCACATGACTTGGACTCGAGTCAGACTCGAGTCATGAATTTGATGACTTTAGACTCGACTTGACAAAATGTAAAAAGACTTGCAACTCGACTTAGACTTTAACATCAATGACTTGTGACTTCACTTGGACTTGAGCCTTTTGAATTGACATGACTTGACATGACTTGCTACTTTCCCCAAAACCCAAAGATGAAAAAGTTATTCGGGAGCGCTCCGTATTTTTCATTGTGTACTTGTCTATCAGCGTTGCGTGTGTCAGCTGGTGTGGTCTCAGTACAACAGCCAATCAAATTAGATCTACTTTGTTTTCATCACACAGCATTCATCCAATCAAATTGCAGGACAACCAACGAAGAAGACATGTCCAAACCACACGCCAGTGAACAAAAAATGATACCTAAAATAATTTTGTTTGGGTATAAAAATTACGAGGTGGTCAACACAAAACGGTTTGCAGTATGCAACACATGCGGTTCGAAAATTACTGATAGAGAGGCAACAACTTCCAACTTCGTCCGGCATTTGAAGTTGCACAAAGAACGGTAAGTTTTGAATGTAAGATAACGTTTATTGGCTAAGTAACGTGACTTTTATTTGCTGTGTAGTTAAATCAGTGAGGCTGTAAACTCACTGCTAACGTTATAACGTTATTGCAAACACGGGAATCTGTTGCAGTTCACTACCTTATTCATACTTTTTGTTCAGTGATTTTTTTTAAGCAGGGTTACGTTAGTCAATATATCACACGTAACGTTAGACGGCGGTCAGCAGCACCGCGTATTTTAGCCACCTAAAAAAAAGACAAAAATAGTAAAATAAAGGTCAGTTAAAATGTATACTATATTATGAATATGTGTACCGTTTTAGCTAGCTTTCTGACATACTGTTGGTTGTTTACCTCAGTGGTCCCCAACCACCGGGCCGCGGCCCGGTACTGGTCCGTGGATCGATTGGTATCGGGTCGCACAAGAAATAATTTTTTTTTTTTTTCTTTTTTTAATTAAATCAACATAAAAAACAAGATACACTTACAAGTAGTGCACCAACCCAAAACAACTCTCTCCCCCCTTTTGTTCTGGGCATTGAACATGAAGACTCTTCCTTCACTGTTCCGAGTGGCCATGAGAGTCTTGGCAGTGCCTGCCTCCAGTGCTCCAGTGGAGCGAGTTTTCAGCCATGGTGGCATCATACTACGCCCCCATCGTGCACAAATGACTGACAGACTCTTGGCTAATTTGGTCTTTTGCAAATGCAATGCAGCATAGGGCCCTGACATATAAAAAATACAACTTTTTTGTTATGTTCACGTATATGTCATGTTTTTTCAATGTTAACACTTTTGTACAAATAAGTACATTTGCACTTTATTTTTCAATGTGTTTGTTCTGTAAAGGAATGAGTTAATGTTTAAAATGACTGGTTAATAGTGCTATTATAAAGTACAATGTCAGCACAATTTTCTTTCCTGCAATTTAAAATGCACTTGTTTTAATAAATAAATACAGCGTTTGAAAAGCATACACAATCTGTGTTAATATATTAGTCTGTGGTTAAAAGGACTTGAAAGGACTCGAAACTCAAAATGCAGGACTTAGGACTTGACTTGAGACTTTCCAGTCTTGACTTTGGACTTGACTCGGGGCTTGCCTGTCTTGACTCGGGACTTGACTCGGACTTGAGGGCAAAGACTTGAGACTTACTTGTGACTTGCAAAACAATGACTTGGTCCCACCTCTGGTTAATAGTGACTTGAACACGTCTATTTTTTTCTATCACTTGAAGACACGACATGAAGAAACGTACAGTAAAGTGTTAAAATGTAACTAAATATTAAGTGATGAAAATAAGACACTACAGGGCTGTATGCTTAGATTTTTCAGTAGTAGCACCGCTGCTACTGAATAAAAAAATTAGTAGCACAAACATTTTTTTGGGGGGCACAGAAATAATTTAGTAGCAATATGAAATGTTTTAAATATCACAATTTCAGACGGCGTGGCGCAGTGGAAGAATGGCCGTGCGCGACCCGAGGGTCCCTGGTTCAATCCCCACCTAGTACCAACCTCGTCATGTCCGTTGTGTCTTGAGCAAGACACTTCACCCTTGCTCCTGATGGGTGCTGGTTAGCGCCTTGCATGGCAGCCCCCTCCATCAGTGTGTGAATGTGTGTGTGAATGGGTAAATGTGGAAGTAGTGTCAAAGCGCTTTGAGTACCTTGAAGGTAGAAAAGTACAACCCATTTATCATTTAACCTACACGTATAAACACAATGCCATCATAAGGCCTACTGTAAGACTCAATGAAACACAGAGAACATCCCTAAACTGGTAGCTAACATGTAACTAAATATCGCCACCATGCCTTGTTTTTACATTTTCGGGACTGATGGGGATCCCGAATACACCAAAACGGCTACCGACAAGTAAGAAAAGTTGCTATTGCATAACATGATCCTAACTTATCAGATGTTTTGAAATAAGAAAAAAGAAAAAGCCTAGAAAATACTATAAGAAAAGTCAAATATAATAATTTAGCGATGCTCAATTCTTCACCTAACAAAAACACAAAAAAAGAAAATGAGAAATAAAGTGCCCTAGTTTAAGAGGACATGTTTAAAGGTCAGCAGCAACATGAAAATAATTGACCTTTAACAATGGTGTTTTTATAGGTAAACATTATTATAGGACATACACTCAAAGATGTTAGCCAGGAACACCAAACTGCCAACTGCGTGTTCTGAAAATTACTTTAAAAAAGTAATTAATTCTATTTACTTGTTACTTTAGAGTAATTCAATTACTAACATAATTACTATTTAATAAATGTAATTAATTACCAGGAAAGTAATTAATGCGTTACTTTTAAAACAAACTTCAAATATCTGGCATAATGCAGTTGAGAAGTTTTATATGAGAGCAGTATGGGCGTCTGTGTGTGTGCCTTTAAAAGACGGTGCCTGTTGCCTAGTGACATGTAACGTCAGCGAGTCCACGCTCAGTCTGAGTCTCACAGGCATTTTAGCTTGAGCTGTTTTGTTAGCTTAGCAGTTTGTTTGCTTTGACGGCAGCTTTTTTAAATCTTTCACTGGTTTGTGTTTCCTCTGCTTCATAAATAGATTGACTGTATGTTCTTGTCAATAAACGGGGTTTAAGTTTGTCACTTCTGTCATTGATTTGTTGTTCAAAATTACCTCCAACCCTCGGTGCAGTTTTGTCAGTTTTTAAGGAGGTGAAAAAATATTTTCTTTAAGTGACCAGTTCCTCCAACTAAGATCTTGTTTCTTCTGTGTTAGAAGACTGAGTGTATGAATCACGAGGAGCGGGGCTTCCCTCTGTATGGCGCAGGAGGGAGAGGCACACACAAAGTGATCAGTGACACTCGCACTCAATCACTTGTCAATTTGGTTATGGTTATGGTTTAAATTGATTTCATACATGCAATACAGATGGGCACAATTTTACTTTAGTTTGATCAAATTTTGATAGATTTATTTTAGGAAAAAATATGCGATGAAAGGGTTGAAATCCCCATTTGCACATTTGCGACTTTTTTTTTTTTTGGTCGCACGGTCTATTTTTAAGCACATTTGCGAGGAAATTTGTTGCACCGTAGAGCCCTGTACTAAATGAACCTTAGAGAGTTGTTGCCCAGAAATGACATAGTATCTCTACATTTATATGTAGACATGATCTAGTAAACACTTTCAAAACTAAAATTACTATCGATTATTTTTTAAATTGTCCTTTTTTTAAAAATAAAATGTGGTTTTAGGTAAAGGAGAAAAGATAAATGAAATCGGCATTTAATGTGTGTTTTTAATTTTATGAACAAACACTACCGTATTTTTAGACTATAAGTCGCAGTTTTTTTCATAGTTTGGCCGGGCTCCAGTGCGACTTATATATGTTTTTTTCCTTCTTTATTATGCATTTTCGGCAGGTGCGACTTATACTCCGGTGCGACTTATACTCCGAAAAATACGGTATATGGTAATATATATATTAGGATATGATTCATATATTTATATCGAGATATATATGCATGGTTTCCCCTAATGTAAATGATTGTGGAGCACCACCACCACAAAATTATAGGTTATAATTACTAGGTTATTTTTTTTCTACGTGAAAACAAATGAAAGTAATATTAAGTTTTGTAGCCTCCAGGCGAAGTCAAAAGTCCGACGCTATTTTTATTTTTTGTCCTGTCCAGCTACTCAGGCAAATCATATCGTTGATGTAGAAGCAAATTAATTGCCCGTTCATGGTGTTAAAACTTGAAAATTATCTGTCTAGGGTACACTTATTAATGGGAAAAAATTATATATAACTGTGATTAATCGTGATAAATTTTGAGTTAACTATAAACAAAATGTGATTAATCACGATTAAATATTTTAATTGTTTGACAGCACTACTTAATACTAATTAGTAAGGGTGTAACGGCACACACAAATTTTGGTTCGGCACGTAGCTTGGTTTAGAGGTCACGGTTCGGTTCATTTTTGGTGCAGTAAGAAAACAACAAAATATACATTTTTTGGTTATTTATTTACCAAATTTGTAAACAATGGCTTTATCGTTTTAACATTGGGGACACTATAATAATTCTGCCCAAAAATAGAAATAGCTCTTTGTGTGATGGATGTGAGCCACCACTAGGCTGATCAGTGCAACAGCAGGCAGTCATGAATGATAAGGATAATAATAACATACATATACACACAGGGTCGATTGCCAGGGTTAATGTGGTCAACATATATCAAATAAAAACTAAATAAAATTTGTTTTCTTAACAAAACGTTTCTACGTGTTTTTTTTGATTGATTGATTGAGACTTTTATTAGTAGATTGCACAGTACAGTACATATCCCCCCCCAGCCTTTAACCCTGGTGACTTTCACTCAATCTTCATGTTTTTTGCCAGAAAAATCCGTTTATCCACATTTTCTGCAGAAAGAGCAGACCTGCTTGCAGTTACAATGGCACGGAGGTAGCAGGTATGGCGAGGTAGTGCCTGGCTAACTTGGCAGTAAGAGGATTGTTCTTCATTCTTCATTGTTCTTCAACCGTAGAAATGGGTCAAAATCCAGTTTTTAATGCGATATGGTCTTAAATCTGCTGCTATAAAACATTTGTTATTGCTTTAGCCCTGCCTGACTCGCCGAGGAGAGGCTTCGTCGTTCTCTTCGTTGAAGCGATGTTCACTTGGGGGTGGTGCCGCTGCAAAATGGGTTAGCATGTTTGACGTGTTGCCAGAAGCATACTCTACCGCTGCTGAACAATGTCGGCAAACCGCTTTTGCTTTGTCTGCCTCTCGTCCTTCATTGTTTTATCGCAACGCGAAGCCGAAGTGTTCCCAAACGGGAGATCTTAACGAGGCAGGTGGGTCTTCCAGCTCTGACTTTTACATGTGGTTGTAGCCCGGTCGCTGCTAGCATGCCGTGTGTTGTGCCTCGGTGTGCATTGTTTACACAACGTGCGGTGGGCTACTTAAAGGGGAACATTATCACCAGACCTATGTAAGCGTCAATATATACCTTGATGTTGCAGAAAAAAGACCATATATTTTTTTAACCCATTTCCGAACTCTAAATGGGTGAATTTTGGCGAATTAAACGCTTTTCTATTATTCGCTCTCGGAGCGATGACGTCACAACGTGACGTCGCATCGGGAAGTAATCCGCCATTTTCTCAAACACCGAGTCAAATCAGCTCTGTTATTTTCCGTTTTTTCGACTGTTTTCTGTACTTTGGAGACATCATGCCTCGTCGGTGTGTTGTCGGAGGGTGTAACAACACGAACAGGGACGGATTCAAGTTGCACCAGTGGCCCAAAGATGCGAAAGTGGCAAGAAATTGGACGTTTGTTCCGCACACTTTACCGAGGAAAGCTATGCTACGACAGAGATGGCAAGAATGTGTGGATATCCTGCGACACTCAAAGCAGATGCATTTCCAACGATAAAGTCAAAGAAATCAGCCGCCAGACCCCCATTGAATTTGCCGGAGTGTGTGAGCAATTCAGGGACAAAGGACCTCGGTAGCACGGCAAGCAATGGCGGCAGTTTGTTCCCGCAGACGAGCGAGTTAAACCCCCTGGATGTCTTGGCTCACACCGTCCCTTATGCCACCGAAGATGATCAAGAGAAGAATATCGACCCTAGCTTCCCTGGCCTGCTGACATGAGGGTATGTCTCCAGAATATATTAATTGATGAAAACTGGGCTGTCTGCACTCTCAAAGTGCATGTTGTTGCCAAATGTATTTAATATGCTGTAAACCTAGTTCATAGTTGTTTGTTTCCTTTAATGCCAAACAAACACATAGCAATCGTTGGTTAGAAGGCGATCGCCGAATTCGTCCTTGCTTTCTCCCGTGTCGCTGGCTGTCGTGTCATTTTCGTCGGTTTCGCGTGCATACGGTTCAAACCGATATGGCTCAATAGCTTCAGTTTCTTATTCAATTTCGTTTTCGCTACCTGCCTCCACACTACAACCATCCGTTTCAATACATGCGTAATCTGTTGAATCGCTTAAGCCGCTGAAATCCGAGTCTGAATCCGAGCTAATGTCGCTACAGCTTGCTGTTCTTTCCGCCATGTTTGTTTGTGTTGGCTTCACTATGTGACGTCACAGGAAAATGGACGGGTGGTTAAAATCAGGCATTTTGAAGCTTTTTTTAGGGATATTGCGTGATGGGTAAAATTTTGAAAAAAACTTCGAAAAATATAATAAGCCACTGGGAACTGATTTTTAATGGTTTTAACAATTCTGAAATTGTGATAATGTTCCCCTTTAATATGTCCGTGTGGAAACTCGTTCGGTACACCCCCGTACCAAAAGGTGATAACGTTACACCCTTACTAATTAGTGATAACACAGATTTGTTTTTAAATGTGTGTATACATTTTTTTTTTGTCATTTTTAAAGAAAATCATATCATCATAACAAATGATATGACAATGTCATGGTGACCACACCCCGCTATGCCCCTACAACTGCCACAGGTGAAGTGAAGTGAAGTATATATTTATATAGCGCTTTTGTCCTGAGCAAGACACTTCACCCTTGCTCCTGATGGGTGCTGGTTAGCGCCTTGCATGGCAGCTCCCTCCATCAGTGTGTGAATGTGTGTGTGAATGGATAAATGTGGAAGTAGTGTCAAAGCGCTTTGAGTACCTTGAAGGTAGAAAAGCGCTATACAAGTACAACCCATTTATCATTTATTTATTTTCTCTAGTGACTCAAAGCGCTTTACATAATGAAACCCACCATCTAAGCTACGTTTAAACCACTGGGAGCAGGTGGGTAAAGTGTCTTGCCCAAGGACACAACAGCAGTGACTAGGATGGCAGAAGTGGGGATTGAACCCAGAACCCTCAAGTTGCTGGCACGGCCGCTCCACCAACCGAGCTATGCCGCCCCATCATGGCAATCGCAGGGAAACCCTGATCTTGTTCACCATTTCGCACAGCATTATTCACAAGCACGTTCAGGTGCTGACAGCGATGCAGAGAGTGAAGTTTCTAATTCCAAATAACTCATTCGGAAAGAGGCAAAAGTGTTTTAATAATATCTCCGCCACGCCTCCATGGTTTGGTTTCACATTTTTGGAAGTTATGGGGATCACAAATACACAAAAACAGGTACCAACAAGTAATAAAAAGTGGTTTTGCATAATAGGACTCTTTTAACTATTTAACATCACACACCTCACCTGGCCAAGTCTCATGACAAAGTGAGACCTCTTCTTTACCTTGACTGCGCACGATCTTTGAGCTGCACGTGTTAATGTTGTTGCAGTCGTCTTTATCAATCAATCAATCAATCTTTATTTATATAGCCCTAAATCACAAGTGTCTCAAAGGGCTGCACAAGCCACAACGGCATCCTCGGTACAAAGCCCACATACGGGCAAGGAAAAACTCACCCCAGTGGGACGTCGATGTGAATGACTATGAGAAACCTTGGAGAGGACCGCATATGTGGGTAACCCCCCCCCTCTAGGGGAGACCGAAAGCAATGGATGTCGAGTGGGTCGGACATAATATTGTGAGAGTCCAGTCCATAGTGGATCCAACATAATAGTAAGAGTCCAGTCCATAGTGGGGCCAGCAGGACACCATCCCGAGCGGAGACGGGTCAGCAGCGTAGAGATGTTCCCAGCCGATGCACAGGCGAGCGGTCCACCCCGGGTCCCGACTCTGGACAGCCAGCACTTCATCCATGGCCACCGGACCTGTGCCCCCCCCCCCCCCCCTCAAGGAAAAGGGGAGCAGAGGAGAAAAGAAAAGAAACGGCAGATCAACTGGTCTAACAGGGGGGCTATTTAAAGGCTAGAGTATACAAATGAGTTTTAAGATGGGACTTAAATGCTTCTACTGAGGTAGCATCTCTAATTGTTACCGGGAGGGCATTCCATAGTACTGGAGCCCGAATAGAAAACGCTCTATAGCCCGCAGACTTTTTTTGGGCTCTGGGAATCACTAATAAGCCGGAGTTCTTTGAACGCAGATTTCTTGCCGGGACATATGGTACAATGCAATCGTCTTTAGAAGGCTCGTTTTACAACG
The DNA here is from genome assembly GCF_033978685.3 of Nerophis lumbriciformis. Taxonomy (NCBI): domain Eukaryota; kingdom Metazoa; phylum Chordata; class Actinopteri; order Syngnathiformes; family Syngnathidae; genus Nerophis; species Nerophis lumbriciformis. The sequence goes on along the minus strand of NC_084575.2, from coordinate 10,064,775 downwards.
TGGACAAATTAGTAACATTGAAATAGTCTCTTATTACTATCGCAGAAAAGTTATTTTGCAATAAATTTCAACACGGTTTGTCGCCCAGCCACAGTTGTGGATTTTGTTTTGTTGCTGTACCCAAAATGAACCACACTTTGCCCTTAAAACCAAGATCATGCCGTAGCGTTACACATGCCAAGGGGAAGTGAACAGAATGAAAATAAAGGCTGCGATTAGCATTTGTCAAGAAGTTACGTGCGTTTGAGCGATTCCCTAACTGGAGAAGCAGATGTCATTTGACAGTTGCCTGGATGTGTTGCTGATGAGTTTGTAGCGACAGCAGCTGTCTCTCAGTGTGCTTTTATTCTTCATATGGAAAGAAATCTCAATGGGGAGCCATTACCCACTGAAGATGCCAGTGAAGGCACTAGAGATGCGCGGATAGGCAATTTATTTCATCCGCAACCGCGTCAGAAAGTCGTCAACCATCCGCCATCCACCCGATGTAACGTTTGATCAGAACTGCACCCGCCCGCCATCCGCCCGATCTAATATAGATGATGCAAGGCATTAGTGAGCCTGCCAACTACTCCGGTTTTCCCGTAATTCGTACGGTTTTCATCAACCTATTCCGGGTTTTTCATTAATAAAAAAAAAAAAAAGGGTGAAAACTACGCGAATTGCACCTTGTGCAGACAAGATTTTTCGATCGGACACGGAGGAATTAGGGATGTAAAAGACCACGTTGGGACAAAAAAACACAAGTCTAATGCCGTTGCTAGCGATACAAGTGGAAAACTTTCAACGTTTTTCGTCGCCCAAACAGATTCTTTGGATGTGATAAATGCCGAAGTTTTATTTACGGAGGCAATAATTGAGCATGGATTTTCAATCGCACTGGCTGATCACATGGGACAGTTAAATGTTTGTCATGCAACCTTTAAAAATCATTACGCGGTGATCGCGGTCCCAAAAATAAACTTTTCTTGCATGATAATGTCCAGAAAAATTTGCTTTATATTACTATAGAGTCCTTTTAACGAATGAGTTTGATGGTTTATCACAAACCTTAAATGAAAGAAGTCCTTTGTTCTCCTGCACCATGGCCTTGCTTCGTGTTTGGTGCGCACGCTTTATAACCTCACTGAGGTTATAAAGCTTTTGCCTGTTAAAGAAAGGAGACTGATCCAACGCAGCACAGACTTTCGCGTGCCACGCTGTCACGACCCAGACGCACACCAGTGCGCAATCATATGGGAGCCGCGCTAAGCGCACCTCCAAGCGCGTCTTGCTGCCGGCGACGGACGGGTATATGGGCCCGACGCTCCAGCGCCATCCATTTTCAGGGCTAGTTGATTCGGCAGGTGGGTTGTTACACACTCCTTAGCGGGTTCCGACTTCCATGGCCACCGTCCTGCTCTCTATATCAACCAGGGTGAGCCCCACCCCTTTCGTGAGCGCACTGCGCGCGGAGTGACCCCTGTTACGCGCCCCCGGCAACAGGGGTGGCGGGCAGGTAAGCTGCGCGGGCGGAGCGCGCGGAGTGACCCCTGTTACGAGCCCCCGGCCACGGGGGTGGCGGGCAGGTAAGCTGCTTACCTGCTGCGCGTGACGCCGGCCGCGGCGAAGGCGGACGAGGCGGGGTGTCGGTGCGGTGGGCGCGGTAGTGACCCTGGACGTGCGTCGGGCCCTTCTCGCGGATCGCCTCAGCTACGGCTCCCGGTGGGGCCCTCTCGGGGGAAGGGGCCTCGGTCCCGGACCCCGGCGAGGCGTCCCTTCTCCGCTCCGTAAAAGTGTCCATCTCTTTTCTTTTTTTTTCTTCTGTTGTGGCATATGCAGCAGGTGCCTGCTCGTTTTTCGTATGTGGGTAACAACATTTAACTATGTATATATATTTCCGAATTGGTTTAACTGCCACCCGCAAAAAAAAAAAAAAAAAAAAAAATATATATATATATATATATATATATATATATATATATATATATATATATATATATCTAATTAATCCACCCGACCCGACCCGCGCGCGGATAAAATCTTATTTTTTTTTATTTCATCCGCCCGATCCGCGGATAATCCGCGGACTCCGCGGTTGTGTCCGCAAACCGCGCATCTCTAGAAGGCACCCCCAGCTCACTTCTGTTTGTTGCAAAGTCAGACAAAATAATAGGACTGCCCCCCCCCCCACCCTCGTCCAATTACTCAATTTAATGGTAGGGCTTTTCTCAGCCATTAATTTAAGGAAATGGTTGGATAGGAATGAGGTTCGCTTCCCTTTCAGTAAAAGGGTCCAAAGTAAAGTCTGCTGGTGAATGTAAAGCAGGCTGCTGCGCAGGAACGCCACAGACTGATTGACATGCGTGGAAATGTTGCATTTGATCCATCTGACACATGGGATTCTTTATTTAGGCATGTATGCAAGACCAAGTGCTCTCACGTTCAAATTGCAGTCTTCGTTTTCACCTCCTGGAAAGTGCAGGTGTTCACCTTACAAGCTCAAATCATATTAGCAAACATGCTTTTTGGGGGGGGGGTTTGCTGCAAGATGACTTTCATTCACCCTGTCAGATTTCTCATTCTAATGGCTGATGACATCACACAGTAATGCCAGCAAGATGCTACTCCCGTCATTCCGCCACCATCAATTTCACAGTTTTTGCCCTCACCTTAGACACAATTTACTTCCAAAAATGACATCTCCTTTACTTGCTATAATTGCTCGCATTTACACTCAAAGGCGCCAACTCGAAAAGGACAACTTTAGGTTTTCATCAACCTTGTCGCTTGGAGGTGAAGGAAACACAAACCTTTTGGAGACTGAAGATTGTAACAGAAAGTAACATTTTTAACTGTCATACATGTGTTCAAAAAAGTAAAATAAAACTAAATAAAACATGACAGCTTTTTAATTGAAGGCAGGGGAACTTAATGGCTTGCACTTTTAACACGTTTGACTGGCATACAAGTGTAAAAAAAATCAATCAATCATCAATCAATCTTTATTTATATAGCCCTAAATCACAAGTGTCTCAAAGGGCTGCACAAGCCACAACGACATCCTCGGTACAAAGCCCACATACGGGCAAGGAAAAACTCACCCCAGTGGGACGTCGATGTGAATGACTATGAGAAACCTTGGAGAGGACCGCATATGTGGGTAACCCCCCCCCCCTCTAGGGGAGACCGAAAGCAATGGATGTCGAGTGGGTCTGACATAATATTGTGAGAGTCCAGTCCATAGTGGATCCAACATAATAGTAAGAGTCCAGTCCATAGTGGGGCCAGCAGGACACCATCCCGAGCGGAGACGGGTCAGCAGCGTAGAGATGTTCCCAGCCGATGCACAGGCGAGCGGTCCACCCCGGGTCCCGACTCTGGACAGCCAGCACTTCATCCATGGCCACCGGACCTGTGCCCCCCCCCCCCTCAAGGAAAAGGGGAGCAGAGGAGAAAAGAAAAGAAACGGCAGATCAACTGGTCTAACAGGGGGGCTATTTAAAGGCTAGAGTATACAAATGAGTTTTAAGATGGGACTTAAATGCTTCTACTGAGGTAGCATCTCTAATTGTTACCGGGAGGGCATTCCATAGTACTGGAGCCCGAATAGAAAACGCTCTATAGCCCGCAGACTTTTTTTGGGCTCTGGGAATCACTAATAAAATAGCTAACTACTACAAAATAAAGGTGCTGTTTATAATAAAACATTTTGAAAAGCAAAAATAAATAAAACGGGAATAAAAACGGTTTTCAAAGTAGATAAAAAGTAAAATTTTTACATAATCAAGTAAATGTTCCCAAATTAAAAAGAAAAACACTCATTACCTTAAATCAGGGGTGTCAAACGTACGGCCCATGGGCCGGATCAGGCTCGCGAATAGGTTTTATCCGGCCCGCGTGATGAGTTTGCCGAGTATAATTTTTTCCTTTTTTTTTTAAAATGATGTTTATAAACTCAGGAAATAAGTCCCTGGACACAGAAGGACTTTAAATATGACCAATGTATGACCCAGTAAATACTTGGTATTGGATCGTTACCCAAATTATGGAAAGTATCCAAACAACAGAAGAATAAGCGCTTGTTACATTTTAACAGAAGCGTGGATACAACATTTTGAAACAGAAAGTTAGCAGATATTAACAGTACATTTTCAAATAGATTGATAATCCTTCCATTTTCTACCGCTTGTCTCTTCACATTTTTGACAACATAATACTATGAGAAATGACACAATATGTTATATATATACAGCAAAATTAGGAGCCTTTGTAACCCATTTGCTTACTTACTACTGAAAGTGAAGTTATCTAGTATGTTTGCGATCTTATTTAATGCCAATATTGTTCTTTGATTGCAACAAGAAACGTATGTTTAATGTATCATAACGTTTTCTGGTAAAACAAAGCCATCGATGCCATTTTTTGTGGTCCCCTTTATTTAGAAAAGTATCAAAGTATCGAAATACATTTTGGTAGACTTAAACTTAAAGTGTAAGGTTGGAAAGGACAATGCAGATATAAATAGACTAAATATAGCGATACAAAATATAACATATATACGTAATATTTACGTAGTATATGTACAGTATAATATATATACTGATATATTATATTATGTCTATATCATATATACAATATATAACAATTACCATGTACAATATTACAGTATATGTGACAGCTGCAGCATAAAATCGTAATTCCGTACGTAAATCCAGCAGAAAATAGAAAATAGACGTTAAAAACAAAGAGAAGTAGCTAACATGTCAGGTGTCAGGTAATAGACAGATATCATCTATTGCTGTATGGCGAGTGATTATACAGCTGGATGGAGTGCGGATTAAGGTATTATAATATTGGTATTGGGACAACCCAGTCCATCCGGAAAGTATTCACAGCGCTTCACTTTTTTATCACATTTTGTTGTGTTATATACATGGGATAAATCAATTTTTGTCCTCAACAATGTACACCCAATACTCCATAATGGCAATGAGAAAAGTTTATTTTTTTAAATTTAGCACATTTATTTAAAAAAATCATATGTACATAAGTATTCAGTATTCAGACTCTTTGCTTAATATTTTATTGATGTACCTTTGGCAGAAATTACAGCCTCAAGTCTTTTTGAATACAATGACACAACCTTGGCACACCTATCTTTAGGCCCATTCCTCTTTGCAGCACCTGTCAAGCTCCATCAGGTTGGATGGGAAGCGTTGGTTTTCATCCAGGATGTCTGTACATTGTATTCAGAAAGCCTTGAGGCTGTAATTTCTGCCAAAGGTGCATCTGCCACAGCCTGTTGCGCCAGGCTGAGCCCTATTTTTAGTTTGTGGGTATTCTCCTGTGTTTTGTGCTTTAGTTCCTGTTCTACGCTTTTATTTTGGTGGCACTTCCTGTTTTGTTGCTGCTTTTCCGTAGCTGCAGTGGCATTCTTTGGGAGTTCTTTGCTGATGTCCAGCATTCCGTTTTTGTTTCCTTTATAGTCTGTCAGGTTTAGTCTTTTCTGTGCATAGCTTCCCCTATGTTTTTAGATCTTCTTAAATCTCGCCTTTTTTTGTTCAGTTATTAAATACCTTTTTCACCTGCATGCTGCCTCCTCGACTGTCTGCATTAAACAACCTTTCCCTCTCACACGACACATTCCTGACAGAATGTCCCGACCAGGGGATTTCACAGACAAGGACTATGAGATTATTTTTGTGCTGAAAAACTCAGCGGTACCCCCCCTGAGGTACTAGAGACATTTATGTGGGGGCCAGATGGCGGTCTGGTCCCGATAGACTCTTTTTGGCCGAGTGCTGAGCCTGCGTGTCGCCGACACGGGCACAGGGAAGGCACAGAGAGAGCAAGTACGCAGGAGGGAAGCCAGAGACAGGATGCTTACTACGAAGAGTAAACTACGTTCCGGCACTGGATCTTCGGGTCCGCTGGTCTTTATGCTGTCTGTCTTCATTAGTCCCAGGTGCGCGGATTAGTGATTGCCTGCAGCTTTGCAGGGGCGTGTCCCGGCTCGCTTCTAGCAGAGGTGCCGGCCGAGCTTTTAGTGGAAAAGTTGGACCCTGATGTCAAAAAGATTAATAACCCCCATACCCACACAAAGACACAAAAACCCAAAGAAACAGAAAGTGAACACACTATTAGTTATGGTGAAGACCGAGAGATCAACTGAGCTTTGCTTCTTCCTACTCTTTTTGTTGTTGTTGGACATGTTGAATGGTTGAACGTGATGCAACTTGTAAATATAACCTAAAACTAAACTTTAAAAGTAAAGCATTGTGTACATTTTTAGCTTGGAAAAAACACTTTTATTCTGTCTTAGGTAAGTCGAAAGAATGAAATCAGCAACTGCTGGATGCATTTAAAACAAAAAAGAAAGAAGCATGATTAAGTGATGAGGTTGGCATCCTCTCAGTGTCGCGTCAACGTCCTGATGTTATAATTACTCAGACAATTTACGCCCAGAAATAGTCTCAAGTTAGCAAAATGTGAAAATGATTTTGGGCGCCTGATCCTCATTTGGCACAGATTCGCCTCACTGTGCTGCTAATTATTATAATAATTAGCGGCGGTGGCATTCAGGTAGCTGCTTTCAAGGCGCGAGGTCAAAACAGCATCCGCTAATTAACGCCTAGCCCAAAGTGCCACTTGATGACTTGCCAAAAAAGAAGTGTTGTCTTAAAGTGAAATTTAAAAAAGTGCCAGCCAAGGACATGCCAACATCGTAGTTGTGGCATTGAAAACAAAGTTGTTACAATAACTACTTGGAACACGAGCATGTTGAAGAAGTATGAAATTATCAGTCCAGTTTGATAAGATTTTTTTGGCTTGACAGGCACTTTGTTTTTTTAAATTCAGCAGTTACAGTAGTCTCTCGTTTATCACGATTGGTTGGTTCCAGACTCGACCGCGATAAGTACATTTCAGCAAAGGAGGAATTCTTACTTATAAATCAAATATTTCCATAACTGGAGCATAAACAATTTTGGTTACAACCTTCTAAAAACTTTTTTTAAACATTAAAAGAACCTTCTAGACCAGTGATTCTCAAACTGTGGTACGGGTACCACCCATGGTATGCGGGCTTTATCTCGTGTTATGCCAAATAATCACTTAATCAAATATTGTAACAGTTTTGTTTTTTCAATATTCGAATACAGTGTTACTGTTCAAACTGTGTGTCATGTTACAATATACTTTCTAAATAAAACCCCTGCCTTGTTTTAATGAACACTTAGGCCTACTACGATACTGTATTTTAATGTTGATCATTTTGGTGGTACTTGGAGTGCCAAGTACTTTATGAGGAGGTTCTTGGTGAAAAACGTTTGAGAACCACTGTTCTAGGCATTCAATAACTCCCCTATAGTCACTTCTACACTATTCACACATATAGTAGACATAATTATAGAAAATAAGACTCATACATATTTGACCTATACAGTAGGGATTATATATATATATATATATATATATATATATATATATATATATGTACATGTGTATGTATATATATATATATATATATATATATATATATATATATATATATATATATATATATATATATATATATATATATATATATATATGTGTACATGTATATATGTATATGTATATATATTAGGGCTGCAACTAAAGATTAATTTGATAATCGATTAATCTGTGGATTATTACTTCGATTAATCGATTAATAATCGGATAAAAGAGACAAACTATTTTCATTTTGGTGGTACTTGGAGTGCCAAGTACTTTATGAGGAGGTTCTTGGTGAAAAACGTTTGAGAACCACTGTTCTAGGCATTCAATAACTCCCCTATAGTCACTTCTACACTATTCACACATATAGTAGACATAATTATAGAAAATAAGACTCATACATATTTGACCTATACAGTAGGGATTATATATATATATATATATATATATATATATATATATATATATATATATATATATATATATATATATATATGTACATGTGTATGTATATATATATATATATATATGTACATGTACATGTACATATATATATATATATATATATATATATATATATATATATATATATATATATATATATATATGTACATGTATATATGTATATATGTATATGTATATATATTAGGGCTGCAACTAAAGATTAATTTGATAATCGATTAATCTGTGGATTATTACTTTGATTAATCGATTAATAATCGGATAAAAGAGACAAACTACATTTCTATCCTTTCCAGTAATTTATTGAAAAAAAACAGCATACTGGGGCCATACTTATTTTGATTATTGTTTCTCAGTTGTTTGTACATGTTGCAGTTTATAAATAAAGGTTTATAAAATAAAAAAATAAAAATTTAACAAAATAAAATTAAAATTGCCTCTGCGCATGGGCATAGCATAGATCCATCGAATCGATGACTAAATTAATCGGCAACTATTTTTATAATCGATTTTAATCGATTTAATCGATTAGTTGTTATATATATGTGTATATATATATATGTGTGTATATGTATATATGTGTGTATGTGTATATATATGTGTATATTATGTATGTGTGTATATATATATATATATATATATATATGTGTATATATGTATGTGTATATATGTATATATATATATGTATGTGTATATATATATATATATATATATATATATAACAGTGTTTCCCACAGGACGGGCATCTATTTGTGGTGGTGTGGTCGGGGGGCGGGGGGGGGGGTGGGGGGTGGCGGCAGCGGCGATGACCGAGAAGAACGCGGAGTTGGAATATAATTACAACATTTTATGTACATATTTATATACAGATTTGAACAATTAGTGATTCACTGAAATATATTTATTAATTGTGGTTCTTACAAAAAATATATCTTATAAAATATAAAAGCTAAAATGTCTCTTAAAGCTCTGCCCCTTTAATTAGTGAATACTAAATAATTTAACTTTAGCCTACTACTACAACCATATTATTTACCAGCAACATGAAGTGAAACAGAGGCAGAGGTGTCCTGCCACAGTCAGTCAACCTCCTCCTCCTCCTCCTGCTGCTGAACAGGTCGCAGCTGTGGTCCGGACTGTAGGCCTACCTCCTCTCCAAGTCGAGCCCTTTTCGGCCGTTGAAAATATTTTTCTATACTCATCTGTGTGAAGGAGTGAACATCCAACATTAGAATTGATTACTAACGAGCAGAACCGCTCTATGTACAGTGCCGTCTAACCTTAAGCGGCAGCAGCTCAACACATGCAGGGTTCAACGTTAAGGTTTTTTCTACTTGCCCGACTTCTCAAATCTACTTGCCCCAATATTTTTACTTGTCCTGCTTAGGTTTTTTTCTGGCTGTGTAGTGCTCATGGCTTATATCTTACTAAAATCCTTCCCGTTGACTATTTACAACACTACACAGTATTTATTATTATTATTATCTATAATTACATTTAAATGGCATTGCATACATGTAAAATTAAATGCTATTTCACATTATTTGACCAGTAGCAGTTACACCCATCTGAACAGGTCAGCCACCTGTTTAAAGCCCGATCACAGTTGAAATCTTGAAATGAAGGGCCTTTAATGGCCCAAACATTAACCTGGACAACATTTTAACAGCTGGTTGGCTCAGATTTTATTCTTTTCATTGCATTCACATGCTGCAGTGGACAGTGGACAATTTAGCTTCAGTCCATGTGTGTTTATTGACAACATGGTTATAACCTGGACACGTTAGCTCGTCGGTATTGTAACACGTGACTGTTACTACGTGCGTCTGCCCCGGGCCACGAGTCAAACAGCGGCGGTGTTAATGAAGCAGCGTCAGGCCGCTCACCGTCAGTGAAACGCTCGGTGAAATCACGGATTAACGTTAAATATATGACGAGCCGCGAGCGATGCAGCTATAACCTATCTACTAGTGATGGGTTGATGAGGCGTCATGAAGCGTTTCGACACATTGCAAAACTGTATTGATACTGTGTCGATACTGTGTCACTAAATACTGACATCTGCTGGACATTAAAAATCCCTACAGGCAACCTATGGACCGACTCAACTGACACTGATTTTATGACCTAGTACATCCATCCATCCATCCATTTTCTACCGCTTATTCCCTTCGGGGTCACGGGGGGTGCTGGTACAGTGGTTCTCAAATGGGGGTACGCGAACCCCTAGGGGTACTTGAAGGTATACCAAGGGGTACGTGAGATTTTTTTTAAATATTCTAAAAATAGTAACAATTCAAAAATCCTTTATAAATATATTTATTGAATAATACTTCAACAAAATATGAATGTAAGTTCATAAACTCAGTGAAGCACAAGCTCAGGTTTGTCACTAAAATGTCTGTCAAAAAGAACTGTGAAAAGAAATGCAACAATGCAATATTCAGTGTTGACAGCTAGATTTTTTGTGGACATGTTCCATAAATATTGATGTTAAAGATATTTTTTTTTGTGAAGAAATGTTTAGAATTAAGTTGATGAATCCAGATGGATCTCTATTACAATCCCCAAAGAGGGCACTTTAAGTTGATGATTACTTCAATGTGTAGAAATCTTTATTTATAATTGAATCACTTGTTTATTTTTCAACAAGTTTTTAGTTATTTTTATATATTTTTTCCAAATAGTTCAAGAAAGACCACTACAAATGAGCAATATTTTGCACTGTTATACAATTTAATAAATCAGAAACTGATGACATAGTGCTGTATTTTACTTCTTTATCTTTTTTTTTTCAACCAAAAATGCTTTGCTCTGATTAGGGGGTACTTGAATTTTAAAAAAAATCACAGGGGGTACATTGCTGAAAAAAGGTTGAGAACCACTGACCTAGTATATACAATAATATAAACCAAGTCATTGTATTTCATTTAGGATTATTTCATAACTTCATTTAAATAAAAATATATTTTTTGTCTTTTTTAGACACAGTCAATAAATAATGTGAACATGTATCATAACATGGAAATCTAAGAGAACGTGTTGTGAATGAGGATGCTTGTGGACCTGGAAATTATTATTTAATTTTTTTTACACATTTTTATAAAATAAAAAAAAAGTTTTTCCAACGTATTCAATTTTAGACGCTTTCTCTTCTTAGTTATTATTTCTCCGGCTGTAGAAAAGACCTGCTCACAGGGCACAGAGGAGGCGTCAGTGCGACACAGTTCGCGTATCGGTCACGTGACCAAAACAGCTCATGATCGGTCACGTGACTTTCTAAAAGCGGTACGCGCACCGACACAGGGTTTCGCTCTTTGAGCTCGACGCATGCGCCGATGCATCGGTGTTGCCGGACCCATCACTACTATCTACCTATAACACCTGTAAAAATGAAGCAATGCTACCACGCTAGCAAGCGTTAGCTAGCCGACTATGAGCCACCAAGCTGCTAACTGTCGCCAAAAGGCACCATTTAAGTTTCTTTCCCCATGGCATCCTGGATCAAGGCTTTCAGCAGCTTTTGGACGTTTGAGGTAGAAACGTAGGAAGCGCCATCATTATGAAAAGTAGCCGTCGAGTATTTTGATTCCGTCACGTCCGTCCGTCACGTCCGTCCGTCCCTCTTCTTCTTCTTGCTATTGGCGGAGTTACAATGCATAGTAGGCTACCGCCACCTACTGCACCGGAGGTGTAACTACAAGCAACATTCACAGACAGTCCCATTGCTTTTATGAGCGGTCGAGCGAGTCAAAAGCCGAAAAATCCATTTGTGGCGGACGTAATTCTTTCGTGGCGGGCCGCCACAAATAAATGAATGTGTGGGAAACACTGTATATATATATATATATATATATATATATCTATATATATATATATATATATATATATATATATATATATACAGTTAGGTCCATAAATATTTGGACATTGACACAATTGTCAGTATTCCAGCTCTGTACAACACCACAATGAATTTGAAATGAAACAATTAAGATGTGCTTTAAGTGTACACTCTGAGCTTTAATTTGAGGGTATTTACATCCAAATCAGGTGAACGGTGTAGGAATTACAACACATTGTATATGTGCCTTCCACTTTTTAAGGGACCAAAAGTAATTGGACAAACTAACATAATCATAAATCAAATTGTCACTTTTTAATACTTTGTTGCAAATCCTTTGCAGTCAATGACAGCCTGAAGTGTGGAACACATAGACATCACCAGACGCTGGGTTTGGTCCCTGGTGATGCTCTGCCGGGCCTCTGTTGCAGCGGTCTTCACTTCCTGCTTGTTCTTTGGGCATTTTCCCTTCAGTTTCGTCTTCAGCAAGTGAAATTCATGCTCAATGGGATTCAGGTCAGGTGATTGACTTGGCCATTGCACAACATTTCACTTATTTGCCTTAAAAAACTCTTTGGTTGCTTTCGCAGTATGCTTCGGGTCATTGCCCATCTGCATTGTGAAGCGCCGTCCATTTGGCTGAATATGAGCAGATAATATTGCCCCAAACACTTCAGAATTCATTCTGCTGCTTTTGTCAGCTGTCACATCATCAATAAATATAAGAGATCCAGTTCCACTGGCATCCATGCATGCCACTACCACCACCATGCTTCATTGATGAGGTGGTATGCTTTGGATCTTGAGCAGTTCCTTACCTTCTGCATACTCTTCTCTTTCCATAATTTTGGTACAAGTTGATCTTTGTCTCATCTGTCCATAAGATGTTGTTCCAGAACTGCACAGGCTCGTTTACATGTTTCTTGGCAAACTCTAATCTGGCCTTCCTGTTTTTGAGGCTCACCAATGGTTTACGCCTTGTGATGAAGCCTCTGTATTTCTTCTGGTGAAGTCTTCTCTTAATTGTTGACTTGGACACAGATACACCTACCTCTTGGAGAGTTTTCTTCATCTAGCCAACTGTTGTGAAGGGCTTTTTCTTGACAAGGAAAGGTATTTGTCTGTCATCCACCACACTTGTTTTTCGTGGTCTTCCATGTATTTTGGTGTTGCTGAGCTTAGCAGTGCGCTCTCTCTTTTTAAGAATGTACCAAACAGTTGATTTGGCCACACCTCATGTTTTTGCTATCTCTCTGATGGCTTTGTTTTGATTTTTCAGCCCAATGATGGCTTGCTTCACTGATATGGACAGCTCTTTGGACTTCATATTGAGAGGTGACCTCCCCAGATTCCAAACTAATATACCACACTTGAAATGACATCTAGGCCTTTTATCTGCTCTTTGTAAATTAAGTAAATGAAAAAAACAAGGGAGTGACACACATCTGGCCATGGAACAGCTGAGTAGCCAATTGTCCAATTACTTTTGGTCCCTTAAAAAGTGGAAGACACATATAAAATGTGTTGTAATTCCTACACCGTTCACCTGATTTGGATGTAAATACCCTCAAATTAAAGCTCAAAGTCTGCACTTAAAGCACATCTTGATTGTTTCCTTTAAAATCCATTGTGGTGTTGTACAGAGCTGGAATACTGAAAATTGTGTCAATGTCCAAATATTTATGGACCTAACTGTATATATGTGTATATATGTATATATATATATATATATATATATATATGTATATATATATATGTATGTATGTATACAGTACAGGCCAAAAGTTTGGACACACCTTCTCATTCAATGCGTTTTCTTTATTTCCATGATTATTTACATTGTAGATTGTCTCTGAATCAAAACTATGCATGAACACATGTGGAGTTATGTACTTAACAAAAAAGGTGAAATAAGTAAACACATGGTTTATATTCTAGTTTCTTCAAAATAGCCACCCTTTGCTCTTGGTTACTGCTTTGCACACTCTTGGCATTTTTTTCGATGGGTTTCAAGTACACCTGTGAAGTGAAAACCATTTCAGGTGACTACCTCTTGAAGCTCATCGAGTAAATGCCAAGAGTGTGCAAAGTAGTAATCAGAGCAAAGGGTGGTTATTTTGAAGATAACATGTTTTCAGTTATTTCACCTTTTTTTGTCAAGTACATAACTCCACATGTGTTCACTCATAGTTTTGATGCCTTCAGTGACAATCTACAATGTAAATAGTCATGAAAATAAAGAAAACACATTGAATGAGAAGGTGTGTCCAAACTTTTGGCCTGTATTGTACATATGTAGGTATATGTATATAGGTGTGTGTATATATATATATATATATATATATATATATATATATATATGTATATATATATATATATATGTACCAGATGATGCCGTTTCGTTTTCTGTTCTTTTTTGGCTGGTTTCCTGGCGTGGGTTCATAGGTGAGGGTGAAATTGTATCCGCTTTCATCAAGGGCTTTTTGGTACGGGGGGGTTGCTTGGTCAAATTCAGCTTTGCTAGATGACAGCATCGATAGCCTTTTATTGATTCCGGTAGGTATTCTTTTCGTGGTGGTGGGTGGATGGTTGCTGTCATGGTGCACGTATTGGAGTGTTGTGTTGGGTTTCGTGAATGGTTGGTAGCTGTTGAAGCAACCCCCCCGTACCAAAAAGCCCTTGATGAAAGCGGATACAATTTCACCCTCACCTATGAACCCACGCCAGGAAACCAGCCAAAAAAGAACAGAAAACGAAACGGCATCATCTGGTACAACCCCCCATACAGCAAAAACGTCTCAACGAACATTGGACACAAATTCCTCAACCTGATTGACAAACACTTTCCCAAAGACAACAACCTAAGAAAAGTATTCAACAAGAACAACATCAAATTGAGCTACAGCTGCATGAACAACATACGACAAATCATCTCAAACCACAACAAAACAATTGCAAATGAGCCGTCGACCCCCAGTCAGAACGACTCCAAAACCAACAAAGCATGTAACTGTCGAAAGAAACCTGATTGCCCCCTCAACGGGGGATGCTTACAAACATCAGTTGTCTACCAATCTAAGGTAATACGCAAGGACATTAACACATCCGACACATATGTAGGATTAACCGAGGGTGAATTCAAAACCAGATGGAACAACCACAAGGCTTCTTTCAGGAACAAAAACCTGCGAAATACCACAGAACTCAGCAAACACATTTGGGACCTCAAAGACAATAATGTTGAATATTCAATAACATGGCAAATTCTTGCATCCAGCACACCTTACAATAGTGGTAATAAAAGATGCAACCTATGCTTGAAAGAGAAACTGTTTATTATCTACCGTCCAGACCTGTCATCCCTCAACAAGCGCAGCGAAATTGTAACAACATGCCGCCATAGACGGAAACACCTCCTAGGTAACACATGAACCAATCACCACGCCCCTAGGCCAGCCTGTACCCACCCACTCTGTGCCCTATATAAACCATGGTATGCGAATGCTCCCATTAAAATCTCCTGACGATTGAGGGTACCCCCCTCATGAAACAGGCCTGTAGAGATGAAATAGTCTTGTGATTTCTTTCCCCACACATACATATATTGCGCTCTACTACGGTATCGAGCACTATTTTTTGGATAACCTTATTAAGACATATATATATATATATATATATATATATATATATATATATATATATATATATATATATATATATATATATATATATATATATATATATATATATATATATATATATATATATATATATATATATATATATATGTGTGTGTGTGTGTGTGTGTGTGTGTGTGTGTGTGTACAAGATTTCCCCAAAATGTAAACGATAGTGGCGCAAGCCAGGCACGATTACTGCCGTCACACCTTCAAAAAATTTTTTTTTCATTTTCATTTTTTTTTTTTAATTACATGAAAACAAATGTATGAATGGATATACTGTATATAGTATATTATTTACTTACTACTGGCTATAATAAGTTTGAAAAACAGTTAAAATATCATAAAAACGTTACTGCTTTTATTTAAAAAACAAACAAACATGCATCTAAATCGCCTGTCAGAAGCCATCCAGCAGCTGGTCCCGCACCTAAACGAGTTGACACCCGGCAAAAGTATTGAGAGAAAGTTAAAGAGAAAGGTATTTTAAGCTAGTTAATGCATTTCCTATACAAGCCCGTGTAAACTACCCTAAATCGTTTGACATTACTCTCGACAATAACGTCTAGCTTTGCACCGTGTGCATCTTCGAACCTCCGTTTGGACATCGCTGTGTGGAGTATGCACTGCATTTTACCCATTCCCTTGTTTTACCCCCCTGGGAGGTGAGGGGAGCAGTGAGCAGCAGAGGTGGCCGCGCTCGGGAATCATTTTGGTGATTTAACCCCCAATTCCAACCCTTGTTGCTGAGTGCCAAGCAGGGCGGTAATGGGTCCCATTTTTATAGTCTTTGGTATGACTCAGCCGGGGTCTGAACTCACGACCTACCGATCTCAGGGCGGACACTCTAACCACAAGGCCACTGAGCAGGCTTTTAGCTGTTTAATACACATTTTTGATAGTTTTACATGCAGAAATAAATGTGAACTAAACAAATGTAAATAAACAATTAACATCACTTTTATCATACACTATTGTTGGCGAAGATGGCGACAAGCAGAGGTGATACAATGTGCCATGATATCAGCATTTTTTTAATAATTTACTGTACAACAGTGATTCTCAAATAATTTCTGTTACCCGCCTCCCCCCGTCCCAAGGAAGAAGAAAATATTTTGCGCCCCCCCCACTCTCCACCGTGACTTTAAATACTATAATTTGTCTATACAATGTTGTAATTATACCTCTGCATAACATCCATCCAGCCATTCATATTCTATCGCTTGTCCCTTTTGGGGTCGTTGTAAGTTTAATATTAGCTTTCCTGGTCTCCCACCGTGGTTACAGTGAAACCAAGTGCTACATATGCTTCATCATAGTATGGTACGGCAAATAAAGCATGTTTTTCGAGGTCGGCATTGCATCACGGCCCCCCAGTGGGGCCCGCCCCAATATTTGAGAAGGCCTGTTGTTCATACCCTCAGCTTTGTAATATCAGAGGTATGTAATTGGTCCTTTTTCCTTTATGTCAATTCTTTACAGTAAAGCCTTTGGCCACATGACAAAATAACAAGAAAACTTAAGTGCACACAAAATTATTTGTTTCAAGTGTGAATCCTTCGTTTCTTGTCATTGTCTTGTTTTTTGATTACACATGGAAGCAACTCAATCATATCAGTGGAAGACTTCCTACTTTCACTATCCAATGAGTCAGTGCAGTGTTGAGCCTCGCTGTGACTTACCTTCTCCAGGGGCCTACAGCGAGCCTTGAGGTTTAAGGTGAACTTTCACGCCCAAGCAGCAGCAGCAAGAAGAAGCATAGCGAAATTTGTGATGGTCTGACTGGCCCTGCAAGCACCTCTGCTTATTATTCAAAGCTGGACCTGCCACACAAACCAGCCCAGGTTCTGTTTTTAGGCTTTTTGTTACATTTCGACGCTAAATGATGCACATTTTTTATTTTTGCATGTAATACTTTGAAATCTGTTTGCCTAATTGTGAATAGTCCACATATTTGCCAGTTGACACTGCTACAGTGGCTCCTGAATACATCACTAATATCTACGCTATCAATCAAAACTCAACATTATTATCTTTAAGGTGTATTTTTGGGCAGGTTGTATTGAAAGTCATTCGATTTTGCAGGTGTGCTTAATGTGGCAATCATATTAGCTGCTTCATTCATTCAGTCATTTATTGTTATGGATAACCGCATTTTGTTGGAGCAAAACAAGTCAATCAATGCACCTTTGTGTTGCTCTATTAATATTATAAGATATTAATGATTATCTTCAAATTAGCATATGTTTATTGCTAACTTGCTAACAACCTTTAAGAGATTTTTTTTTTTTTTTTACATAATTCTGTGAGTGACCGGAAGAAAAGCTTTGACTCACAGGGAGATCATTTGTTTTAATGGCATCATTATAGGGTTGTTTTATTTTTTTGAAGGACCAGTCACAGCCACAGCCATAAGAACAATGCTAATAATTAGCATCACACCGGTATTTAAGCCGCATGCACCAAATTTTTGAAGAAATAAATATGTTTACATATCTTAGCCGTCCCAGACCATAATATATATTGGACCAAACCAGACCAGATATATACTGGTACAAAAAAAATTGTAAATGTTTATTTATATACCGTAATTGTTTGGAAACGGTGCCTGTGACACAGCAGTACAACAGCTGATCAGACAAAACAGAAGTCATCGCCATGGACCCACTAGCTCTCCAATCAGCTAAACAGACTCAATAACTCCACGGTTTTGTTGAACTTACATAACTGAAACAATACAAAATTAATGCCATTGTAAGTTAATATTCCAAGCACAGACACTTGTAAACGTGTTAGCATATACGCTAATGCTAATGACGTTTGCTTGATTACATTACGATAGCATGTCCAAGTATGCATGAAAACACTCCAACAGACATCAAGAATGGGATGGTTTAGTACAGGGGTCGGCAACCCAAAATGTTGAAAGAGCCATATTGGACCAAAAATACAAAAAAAAAAAATCTGTCTGGAGCCGCAAAAAATTAAAAGCCATATTACATACAGATAGTGTGTCATGAGATATAAATTTAATTAAGAGGACTTAAAGGAAACTAAATGACCTCAAATATAGCTACAAATGAGGTATAATGATGCAATATGTACATATAGCTAGCCTAAATAGCATGTTAGCATCGATTAGCTTGCAGTCATGCAGTGACCAAATATGTCTGATTAGCACTCCACACAAGTCAATAACATCAACAAAACTCACCTTTCATGCACAACGTTAAAAGTTTGGTGGGCAAAATGAGACAGAAAAAGAAGTGGCATAAAACACGTCCTGGAAAGTCGGAGAAAGTTATACATGTAAACAAACTACGGTGAGTTCAAGGACCGCCAAAATTAGTAGGACAAAACGGCGCTCGCCAAATACTCAAATCAGTGAAGCACGTTTAATACAAACAGTGTGCTTTGTAACATTTAGGGAGGCTTGTGTCATGTGTGTCCTCCTACAGAAACCATATTAAAACAAAAAATAGATTTTTTTCCCCTCATCTTTTTCCATTTTTCATACATTTTTTAAAAAGCTCCAGAGAGCCACTAGGGCGGCGCTAAAGAGCCGCATGCGGCTCTAAAGCCGCGGGTTGCCGACCCCTGGTTTAGTAGATACAAATAGTTTTACCGTATTTTCCGGATTATAGAGCGCACTGGGAAAAAATCTGCACCCACTAAACTTTAGAAGAAAAAAATATATTTTTCTATATATTAGCTGCACCAGACTACATACTTTGCGAAATGAGTTATTTACACAGAAAGATTCTGTGAATGTCTATTTACACCTTAATTATTTCCAAACAGGGCCTGTAACGGTGCAGTAAAATGGCTCATCAGACAAAACAGAAGTCATCGTCATGGACCCACCATCTGTGAAAGTTAACTCTCCAATCAGCTGAAGTCACTCAATAACTCCAACGGTGACGTCTAGGTGAATTTACTGAAGCATTTGTGAAACTGAAACAATACAAAAAGAATGCCTTTGTAAGTTAATAATAACAACACAAACACTATTAAATGTGTTAGCATATTAGCTAATGCTAACAACGCTAGCGTCATTACATAACGAAAGCACGTTTTCGGTTTTCCATTTCAGCCAAGAATTTTCATTACGGTGACTATCTAATAAATAGCGTCCCTAATTTGCAGAAATTCATCTACCACAGGGGGTCTGGAACGTAAACCCTGTAATAATGGAGGTAAAACTGCATAGGTATTAGAGATGCGCGGATAGGCAATTTATTTCATCCGCAACCGCGTCAGAAAGTCGTCAACCATCCGCCATCCACCCGATGTAACGTTTGATCAGAACTGCACCCGCCCGCCATCCGCCCGTTGTTATATATCTAATATTAATTAAAAAAAAAAAAAAAGGGTGAAAACTACGCGAATTGCACCTTGTGCAGACAAGATTTTTCGATCGGACACGGAGGAATTAGCGATGTAAAAGACCACGTTGGGACAAAAAAACACAAGTCTAATGCCGTTGCTAGCGATACAAGTGGAAAACTTTCAACGTTTTTCGTCGCCCAAACAGATTCTTTGGATGTGATAAATGCCGAAGTTTTATTTACGGAGGCAATAATTGAGCATGGACTTCCAATCGCACTGGCTGATCACATGGGACAGTTAATGTAATGCAACCTTTAAAAATCATTACGCGGTGATCGCGATCCCAAAAATAAACTTTTCTTGCATGATAATGTCCAGAAAAATTTGCTTTATATTACTATAGAGTCCTTTTAACGAATGAGTTTGATGGTTTATCACAAACCTTAAATGAAATTCCATGGCCACCGTCCTGCTCTCTATATCAACCAGGGTGAGCCCCACCCCTTTCGTGAGCGCACTGCGAAAGCGGACGAGGCGGGGTGTCGGTGCGGTGGGCGCGGTGGTGACCCTGGACGTGCGTCGGGCCCTTCTCGCGGATCGCCTCAGCTACGGCTCCCGGTGGGGCCCTCTTGGGGAAGGGGCCTCGGTCCCGGACCCCGGCGAGGCATCCCTTCTCCGCTCCGTAAAAGTGTTCATCTCTTTTCTTTTTTTTTCTTCTGTTGTGGCATATGCAGCAGGTGCCTGCTCGTTTTTCGTATGTGGGTAACAACATTTAACTATGTATATATATTTCCGAATTGGTTTAACTGCCACCCGCAAAAAAAAAAAAAAAATTAAAAAAATATCTAATTAATCCGCCCGACCCGACCCGCGAGCGGATAAAATCTTATTGTTTTTAATTTCATCCGCCCGATCCGCGGACTCCGCGGTTGTGTCCGCAAACCGCGCATCTCTAATAGGTATCATTTACCATACACACAAACCCATGGGATTTTTACAGATAAAATGTAGTTCCCCTAATAGACGCGGGGTTGTCTCTGCAGTTGAGTTGGGCCACCATATGAGAGAATATGCTAACATCATAGATTGATATTGGAACTTGTCTAATGCAGGTAAAAAGATCCTGTGGTGCTTGTTAGGCTGCTGTTGTGTTTTTTTTCCCCGGACTCTCAGGGGGTCCTTGGCTTGTTGTTGCTGTGATATCATGGAACAAATAGCTTGGTCGAGCAGCTGAGCAGATTGCCCTCAGGACTATGAGAGAAGTTTGTATGCTCATACATTACAAGCTCTTTGGATCCTTCCAAGACCTGTTTTTGCCCAACATCCAAAAGACAATCAGAGGTAGACATTTGGAATAATGTCAGGGATAAAGAACGTCTGAGTGTAATTTGCATGAGTGTCCTTCATTTCCCATCTATGAGGGTTTAAGTGAAGCACGGAATGCATTTTGTCCTGAGATGCTGTGACTTTAATCCTTGGCCCTCAGGGGCCGGCTGGCATGGATGAGAGTAAACTGTTGACACGGAGATGGCTCCTATGCTCTCTGATCAAAGCAGCACGCCTCCTGTTTCACAACCTGCCCTTCGAATATTACTCAGCCTTGCTCTCTGATTCACACACAATATTTGAATCTGCAGACGCTTGATTGACGCGATCACAAAGCGTTATTTTATAATGTGCCCCCTTTGGCCAACATTAATTAAAAAATTAAAAAATAGTATATATATATATATATATAGAGAGAGAGAGAGAGAGAGAGAGAGAGAGAGAGAGAGAGAGAGAGAGAGAGAGAGAGAGAGAGAGAGAGAGAGAGAGAGAGAGAGAGAGAGAGAGAGAGAGAGAGAGAGAGAGAGAGAGAGAGAGAGAGAGAGAGAGATACTGTAATAACTCAAAATTCGGAAATTTTTTTTTTTACTAAAATCTTACCTTTTTTTATATTTGCATAGTGTGTAAAGAGGGAGGCATTTTTTGGAGGTCTGAAGAAGGTAACAAATACAAGAGTGTGTGTTAGTGGGTTTGCGTGTGCGCGTTCGTGTGTGTGTGTGTGTGTGTGTGTGTGTGTGCGTGCAGGTTTTTGTATTTCTACCCTTCTTGAGACATCAACAAGGAAAAGTACCTTTCATATTAGAAAAAGTAAGAACCGAAATCATGGTCCCAATACAGAAAACCATTGAATCTAATAGAGAATGTCTCATTTGGTGGTGAAATCTATCAACATTAGGGTAGTCCCAAAATGGAGGGATTTTTCAAATTGACTGTGTGTCGGTCAACATATGAAATAACAAGTGTGTGTAAAAATTTGAAGTGTTCGAATATTACTCAGCCTTGCTCTCTGATTCACACACAATATTTAAATCTTGATCGCTTGATTGACGCGATCACAAAGCGTTATTTTATAATGTGCCCCCTTTGGCCAACATTAATTAAAAAATTAAAAAATAGTATATATATATATATATAGAGAGAGAGAGAGAGAGAGAGAGATACTGTAATAACTCAAAATTCGGAAATTTTTTTTTTTACTAAAATCTTACCTTTTTTATATTTGCATAGTGTGTAAAGAGGGAGGCATTTTTTGGAGGTCTGAAGAAGGTAACAAATACAAGAGTGTGTGTTAGTGGGTTTGCGTGTGCGCGTTCGTGTGTGTGTGTGTGTGTGTGTGTGTGTGTGTGTGTGTGCGTGTGCGTGCAGGTTTTTGTATTTCTACCCTTCTTGAGACATCAACAAGGAAAAGTACCTTTCATATTAGAAAAAGTAAGAACCGAAATCATGGTCCCAATACAGAAAACCATTGAATCTACTAGAGAATGTCTCATTTGCACCCCTGGTGGTGAAATCTATCAACATTAGGGTAGTCCCAAAATGGAGGGATTTTTCAAATTGACTGTGTGTCGGTCAACATATGAAATAACAAGTGTGCGTAAAAATTTGAAGTGTTCGAATATTACTCAGCCTTGCTCTCTGATTCACACACAATATTTAAATCTTGATCGCTTGATTGACGCGATCACAAAGCGTTATTTTATGACGTTTGCACTGCATCTGCCGCAACCTTCCCTCCCAGCTCAATGCTTTGGATTTTGGAACACACTCGACGTCACACGTCTTCGTGAATGATTTATGACTTATGACTGACGTTTTATTTTGGGGGGTGGGGAGGTGGTAATGTGCTGACTTCCAGTGCAGGAGAGGGCCTGGCTTGATGCTGTTGGATTAATCACCAATAATGATGCAACTGTCAGCAACAGCCAGGATTATGTGTGTTGTTAGTACGTATGGGTGTGGTGATGTGTGTGTGTGTGTGTTTGTGAAAATACACTAACTCTGGCATTATTTTCACATGTCACTTTTATTTGATGAAGCGATCAAATTCATGTGCACGAAGATCTTTATCTTAGAAAAGTAGCATGCACATGATTATTCCCAAAGCACGACGAACCGAGTAACTTTCAGAAACTTTGACATTTGTTTCCTTGGCCCATATGCTCCCACTGACTTTCTCAAAATGTAATGGAAATATTTCCAAAGTCTGTAAGCATGTCATGCATGAATTGTGTTTTATACCCGTTCTGTTTTCAAAAATGTCTTTTCATGTAATCCTATTAACTTGAATGTAAGGTAAGGCGGCCCATTTTTTGGACAATAGACAACCTTTTTAAAATGATGTTTTCAACATTATCAAAATAATAACTGGTGAACTGTGGGATTAGTTTGATGATTGATCCGCATTATTTTAAAATTAGCTTCATAACTTTGTCCCATATTGTGTACTACTGTCCACTCAAACAAAAATACATGAGTGTACTTTCAAAAGCTATTTACATGCTGTCATTCACATTTTGTCCAAAAATGTGGAAACTCTTTACTCTTGTTTTGAGTTTTTAAGGACAAACGTTTATGTTTGCGTGTGATTAAGGAAGTAATGATCACCAATGATTACTGTGGTAAAACTCAGGGTCAGTGTAAACTTTACTGAACTATTGAAAACATTTCTCTTGGGCATTGTGTTTTGAATTGAAATTATTTGGGGTTTCAGCTACCGATAATAATCGAGTAATCTATCGATTAGTTTGTTCTAGGGTTGTACGGTATACCTGTGTTGGTATAGTACCGTGATACTAATGAATCATATACGGCCTCTAAAAAGTACCGGTCCCCAACCCTGTCGTCGTCATGTCGTGTCATTGTTGGTTTTACGTGCAAAGGAGCTACACCTGATATCCACTGTAATGATAGCAAGTACAAGAGCGTATCTAGTCGATACTACCGTATTTTCCGCACCATTAGCCGCACCTAAAAACCACAAATTTACTCAAAAGCTGACAGTGCGGCTTTTAACCCGGTGCGCTTTATATATGGATTAATATTACGATTCATTTTCATAAAGTTTCGATCTCGCAACTTCGGTAAACAGCCGCCATCTTTTTTCCCGGTAGAACAGGAAGCGCTTCTTCTTCTACGCAAGCAACCGCCAAGGTAAGCACCCGCCCCCATAGAACAGGAAGCGCTTCTTCTTCTACTGTAAGCAACCACCCGCCCCGGAAGAAGAAGAAGCACGCGGTGCATGCTGGGATATGTGACGTTTCATTTCCATTTGTGTGTTTATGTAAAGACCCCAAAATGGCTCCTATTAAGTGTGTTGTCTGTCTAATTATAAATAATGCAGACGAGGCGTGTTAACTGAGTTCTCAACGTTTACTCACAGCGTGCTCATAACCACATTCTAACTGCCAGCATACAACAACGCTTCTCAGGGCTACCGCGCATGCTCGTCACTATCGTTGCATGCTGGGTAGTGTAGTTGTTATATTTGCTAGCTCATAACATCACATTAAGAGACACGCTTACGCGCTTAATTCAATACTCGCCGTCATTCCGGGTGGATTGACAAAAGACCTCCAGCCGCTAGATATTGGTGTCAACAGGGCATTCGAAGCTAGACTGCTAACTGCGTGGGAACAATGGATGACCGAAGGCGAACACACCTTCACTAAGACAGGGAGGCAGCGCCGGACGACATTCGCCCAACTTTTCAATTCGGACACCGAAGGAGAAAAATTCGAGGGATTTATGAATGAAGAATAACTTCAGAAAGTGAGCGTTATGTTTATTTTGTGTGTTGTGACATTAACGTTCGAGCAACATTATGTTGCTATTGCTCTGCACTATTTTGAATTTTACTATGTTTGTGATTGCACATTTGCGTACATTTTGGGACAGAGTTGTTAGAACGCTGGTTTTTAATATATTATTAAAGTTTGACTGACCTATCTGACTGTTTTTTTGACATTCCCTTTAGCGCAGCGTAGGCGCGGCTTATAGTCCGGGGCGGCTTATTGGTGGACAAAGTTATGAAATATGCCATTCATTGAAGGTGCGGCTAATAATCCGGTGCGCCTTATAGTGCGGAAAATACGGTACTATGATTACATCTATATTTTTTTGCATCACACAATCTTTTTTCTTTAAAAAAAAACCAAAGTATATTATGTTTATAAACTCAGGAAATATGTCCCTGGACACATGAGGACTTTGAATATGACCAATGTATGATCCTCTAACGACTTGGTATCGGATTGATACCTAAATGTGTGGTGTCATCCAGAACTAATGTAAAGTATCAAACAACAGAAGAATACGTGATTATTCCATTTTAACAGAAGTGTAGGTAGAACATGTTAAACGAGAAAGTAAGCAGATATTAACAGTAAATGAACAAGTAGATTAATAATTAATTTTCTACCGCTTGTCCTTATAAATTTTGACAAAATAATAGAATGGAAAATGACACAATATGTTACTGCATACGTCAGCAAATAAATTAGGAGCCTTTGTTTGCTTACTTACTACTAAAAGGCAAGTTGTCTTGTATGTTCAGTATTTTGTTTAAGGACAAACTTGCAATAAGAAACATATGTTTAATGTACTGTAAGATTTTTTGTTAAAATAAAACCAATAATGCAATTTTTTGTGGTCACCTTTATTTAGAAAATTATCGAGAAGTATTGAAAAGTATCGAAATACATTTTGGTACCGGTACGGGGACCAAAATATTGGTATCGGGACAACACTAGTTTGTTCTATTACTCGAGTAATCTGATAAAAACACATTTTATAGCCTCAACATGTATTTGAGGGAAAGTAGTTGAACCATCCAAGATTTTTCTGCATAACCTTCAATTTTTTTTCATGCATTAAAATTGCACTTTTAACATGTGTGCATTAATACAAATATTAAAATAAAAACATGTTACTGTTTTTCACCACTAAGATCACATAGACACACACACACACCCACATCATTGCTTTCATGTGCGCTGTATTGCAGTGACTGTGCAGAAACGTCTGGGCACTCCATGTGATCCGGACTTTATCATATTTTATTAGTAACACTCATTAAAACAATTATTTGAAGCAACACAATATAAATCAAAGCCTTTTTTTTAATTAAATAATATATTTATTTGATTAGCTCTTGCAGCCATAAATGTTCGTAAAACCGTGAATGATAAAAGCACTTCGATAAACTCACAGTCCAGTGAAAATGCTCATTTCTGAGCGAAGCAAGTTAGTGTGCTAACCACTAGCTATTTTAAATGCTAACATGGATACACATAGGCCTGGGCCAGTATTTGATAAGTCAATTAACCGACGATAAATATAAATTAGGTCGGTACGTTTTCCAGCGTCGATTACCTGCCATGTTCATGTTTCAGGAGGATTCACACTGTTCATCAGGTTTAGCTGCTGCGCACGTTTGTGCCATAGTGGAATGAAAAGAAGGGGGTGAATTCTCTTGTCCTTATTAAGTGTCTTTGACTCTCTATGCCGCTGGCCAGCTAGCATCACACAGTGCAACAAGTACCCCGTGTACCATGTAGTAGTGAAAATAGACACAATTATCACAAAGCCAAATGCCACCGTACCAGTGTCGGAATATTTCAGGTTTGGAACAAGATGATACTATCGACACTGAGGAGTCCATACTCACTCACATTGGTGTACAATGTGATTACATTGATATTTTTTAGCATCACACAATCTTTTTCTAATCTGAAAAATAATCAATGTAATCATAGGAGTCAAAAACAACGTCGTCAGCATTTGCTAATGTGCTGACACATTTACAAGTGTCTGTAGTAGCGTTATCAACTTATAATGGCATTGTTTTTGTATTGTTTCAGTTTCAGAAATTCCCCAGTAAACTCACCAAACGTCATCGTGGAGTTATTGAGCCTGTTTAGTTGTTTGGAGAGCTAGCTTCCGCAGCTAGTGGGTCTATGACTTCTGTTTTGTTTGATCCTTCATTGTACTGCCTTGCTACAGACACTGTAATATCAATTACGCCAAATAGCGAAAGTGAAACCGCTTCTATCAAGACATGATCTTGAGAAATTAATCCACGCTTTTATCTCGACTCGTCTTGACTACTGCAATGCCTTGTATGTTGGCATTAGCCAGGCCTCCCTGGCCCGCCTGCAGCTCGTGCAGAACTCTGCTGCTCGTCTGCTAACACAGACCCGCAGACGTGAGCACATCACCCCTATTTTAGCGTCCCTTCACTGGCTCCCTGTGCGTTACCGAATACATTTTAAACTCCTTTTATTTGTTTTTAAATGTCTAAACAACCTCGCGCCAACCTATCTCTCCGACCTCCTTCAGCCTTACTGCCCCACCCGATCCTTAAGATCAGCCGATCAGCTGCTGTTGACGGTCCCTGACACAAGGCTGAAGCTTAGAGGTGACAGAGCTTTCGCCGTTGCTGCTCCCAAGCTCTGGAACGACCTACCCCTGAGTGTTAGACAAGCCTCCTCTCTTCCTGTTTTTAAATCTCTCTTAAAAACATACTTTTATTCCATGGCTTTTAACACTGAGTGATATCCATCCTGCAATGGCGCCCCATAATACACCTGCTGTGATCCTGTTTTTATGTTTTTATGTTTTTATTAATTCTATTTTAATTATTTATTTTTTTATCGTGTTCTGTTTGTGTTGTGTTGTGTTTGCTCTGTACTCGTTTTTTCTTTTAACCTGTTCATTGTACAGCACTTTGGCTACCCCTGTGGTAAATTTTAAATGTGCTCTATAAATAAAGTTGATTTGATTTGATTTGATTTGACTGTTTGGAAACAGTTAAAGTATGTAAATAATCATTTACAAAATCTTTCTTGTATAGAAAAATATATTTTTCCAGAAATGTAGTGGGTGGGACTTATATACCAGTCTACAGTCTTGAAAATACAGTATTTATTGTTTTCCTCTTAATTGGTGCTCTTAACAATACAAAATCATGCTTAATCACTTCTTAAAGTTTTTACTGTTTTCTAATGCAATGGACTAATACATGTTACTTCACATGTGCCGACCGAAACCAAGGAAAAGGCCATGTTTCTTCTGCCAAGAATCGATCACTTGGTTGTCCGAGTCTAACGATGAAATGTTGGATTCAAGGTTCTGAGTTCCAGTCCAGCTGCTGTTGAAATGGATGTAATATTTGCTAACTGCTGGATGCAGCACACATCCCAAGCTCTGCAGGCTGGCAAATCTTGTTTTGTGCAGGTCTTGATGGTGATGATCATTGGCAGCCATTCAGGCTTTGTGTCAAACGATGCTTACTGGACTGAGAGCAAGAGTTTTTTTCCTCTCTCCCACTGGCACGCGTGTCTTGTTCTAGCAAAACGATGGGGTGAAGTGTATTTTGATCATCATCTTCCTCTCGGGATATCAACCATGCTGGGAGTTGTTGCAATTTCCAGCTGATACGATACTTACACAGTAATATCAAATTCCAAGCATGAATAGCTTTTAGAATTCTATGATTGTGTTGCATTTACAACCCACTGGCATAGCACAACATTAACATTTGACTACTTCACTGTTCTTACTATAGGGTTATTATAAAAACAGAAGACTAAATAACATTTATTTTCCCGTAGTTTCAGATGGACAACTTCACTACGCAGGAGCAAGGCATCATGGGAGTGCTGGTCTAATGAGGGAGAGAAGGGCAGCTGGGGACTTGTACTGGTCCTACTCAGGTAAAGCTCTAATTTCACTTTTTATTATCTTCTTATATCTTCATACACACACATACAGGACTGTCTCAGAAAATTACAATATTGTGATAAAGTTCTTTATTTTCTGTAATGTAATTAAAAAAACAAAAATGTCATACATTCTGGATTCATTACACATCAACTGAAATATTGCAAGCCTTTTATTATTTTAATATTGCTGATTATGGCATACAGCTTAAGAAAACTCAAAAATCCTATCTCAAAAAATTAGAATATTTCCTCAGACCAAGTAAAAAAAAAAGATTTATAACAGCAAAACAAAATCAAACATTTGAAAATGTCAATTAATGCACTCAGTACTTGGTTGGGAATCCTTTTGCACGGATTACTGCATCAATGCGGCATAGCATGGAGGCAATCAGCCTGTGGCATTGCTGAGGTGTTTTGGATGCCCAGGATGCTTCAATAGCAGCCTTTAACTCATTTGCATTATTGGGTCTGGTGTCTTTCAGCTTCTTCTTCACAATACCCCACAAATTCTCTATGGGGTTCAGGTCAGGGGAGTTGGCAGGTCAATCGAGGACAGTAATGCAATGGTCAGTACACCAGTTACTGGTGGTTTTGGCACTGTGGGCAGGTGCCAGATCATGCTGGAAAATGAAATCATCATCTCCATAGAGCTTTTCAACAGATGGAAGCATGTAGTGCTGTAAAATCTCTAGAAGCGTCTGACTTGGGCTATGGAAAAGAAGCACTGGACAGTTGCAGAGTGGTCCATATATCTGTTTTCAGACGAAAGCAAGTTTTGTATTTCATTTGGAAGTCAAGGCGCTAGAGTCTGGAGGAAGGCTGGAGAGGAGCAAAATCCAAGTTGCTTGAAATCCAGTGTGAAGTTCCCACAGTCAGCAATGGTTTGGGGAGCCATGTCAGCTGCTGGTGTTGGTCCACTGTGTTTCATCAAGTCCAGAGTCAATGCAGCTCTGTACCAAGAGATTTTAGAGCACTACATGCTTCCATCTGTTGAAAAGCTCTATGGAAATGATGATTTCATTTTCCAGCATGATCTGCCACCTGCCCACAGTACCAAAACCACCAGTAACTGGGGCTGGGCGATATGGCCTTTTTTTAATACCGCGATATTTTAAGGCCATATCGCGATAAACGATACATATTTCGATATTTTTGCCTTAGCCTTGAATGAACACTTGATGCATATAATCACAGCAGTATGATGATTTTATGTGTCTACATTAAAACATTCTTGTTCATTCTGCATTAATAATATATGCTACTTTAAAACTTTCATGCAGAGAAGGAAATCACAACTAAAAAAATCACTATTTTTTTCATACGGTGTTGATCTGGAAATGTTTGCCTCGGCATTTTGATGGTGTGGGCGTGTGGCACCGAACAGAGATGTTGACATGCGGAGTAAGCACTCTTCATTCTCTAGCAGGTGACTTTTCAAATTATGCTACATATTAGCAGTAATGCTACTTTTTATAGCAATGCTTTTGCCCCACACTTGACAAATTACGGTTGTCTGTTCGACATATTTCCACTTGAAGCCAAACCACCGCCAGACGATGGACCCCATGCTGTTTTTTGGGGGAATTAATTATTATTTCATTTGTTACCAGATTCGCACCTTCTCTCTCTCGTATTACCACTCGCACGGCTGCGTTAGCATCACAGCTAACGTTTCCCATGCTGCTACCTCTTTGCTGCGCGAGGGCGTATACGTATGTGACGTATGTCGTGACAGTATGTGACGTGTGTAAGAAGGTGCGTTTGTCTGTCTGTGAGAAGGAGACACAAGAAAGAGCGAGGAGAGCCTGTAGTGTAATGCCAGCAACTAAAAGCAACTGCGTGAGAACGTATACCGTATTTTCCGCACTATTAGCCGCACCTAAAAACCACAAATTTACTCAAAAGCTGACAGTGCAGCTTATAACCCGGTGCGCTTTATATATGGATTAATATTAAGATTCATTTTCATAAAGTTTCGGTCTCGCAACTACGGTAAACAGCCGCCATCTTTTTTCCCCGTAGAAGAGGAAGTGCTTCTTCTTCTACGCAAGCAACCGCCAAGGTAAGCACCCGCCCCCATAGAACAGGAAGCGCTTCTTCTTCTACTGTAAGCAACCACCTGCCCCCGTAGAAGAAGAAAAAGCGCGCGGATATTACGTTTCATTTCCTTTGTGTGTTTACATCTGTAAAGACCACAAAATGGCTTCTACTAAGCGACAGGTTTCCGGTTCATGAAAAGACGCAATCTCTCCATCCGCACACGGACTACTATTTCACAGCAACTGCCTAAAGACTTTCAAGAAAAGCTGGCTACTTTCCGTGCATATTGTAAAAACAAGATAGCTGAAAAAAAGATCCGGCCAGAGAACATTATCAACATGGACGAGGTTCCACTGACTTTTGATATTCCTGTGAACCGCACTGTGGATACAACGGGAGCACGTACGGTGAATATTCGCACCACAGGGAATGAGAAGTCATCCTTCACTGTGGTTCTAGCTTGCCATGCTAATGGCCAGAAACTTCCACCCATGGTGATATTCAAAAGGAAGACCTTGCCAAAAGAGACCTTTCCAGCCGGCGTCATCATAAAAGCTAACTCGAAGGGATGGATGGATGAAGAAAAGATGAGCGAGTGGTTAAGGTAAGTTTACGCGAAGAGGCCGGGTGGCTTTTTTCACGCAGCTCCGTCCATGTTGATATACGACTCCATGCGCGCCCACATCACGCTGGTTTTTGATATATTATTAAAGTTTGACTGACCTATCTGACTGTTTTTTTGACATTCCTTTAGCGCAGTTAGATGCGGCTTATAACACGGGGCGGCTTATAGGTGGACAAAGTTTTGAAATATGCCGTTCATTGAAGGCGCGGCTTATAACCCAG